>NW_026973803.1:107500-153349 GCF_035594125.1 Scylla paramamosain | reverse complement strand
ACTAGCTGAGTGACTGATTGATTGGCTGGTTGGTTGCATGCCTAGCTGGCTGGTTGAATGGCTGACTGACTGACTGACTGACTGACTGACTGACTGACTGACTGACTGACTGACTGACTAGCTGAGTGACTGATTGATTGGCTGGTTGGTTGAATGGCTAGCTGGCTGGTTGAATGGCTAACTGACTGACTGACTGACTGACTGACTGACTGACTGACTCTAACTGAGTGACTGATTAATTGGCTGGTTGCTTCGAATGGCTAGCTGGCTGGTTGAATGGCTGACTGACTGACTGACTGACTGACTGACTGACTGACTGACTGACTGACTGACTGACTGACTGACTGACTGACTAGCTGAGTGACTGATTGATTGGCTGGTTGGTTGAATGGCTAGCTGGCTGGTTGAATGGCTGACTGACTGACTGACTGACTGACTGACTGACTGACTGACTGACTGACTGACTGACTGAGTGACTGATTGATTGGCTAGTTGGTTGAATGGCTAGCTGGCTGGTTGAATGGCTGACTGACTGGCTGACTGACTGACTGACTGACTGACTGACTGACTGACTGACTGACTAGCTGAGTGACTGATTGATTGGCTGGTTGGTTGAATGCCTAGCTGGCTGGTTGAATGGCTGACTGACTGACTGACTGACTGACTGACTGACTGACTGACTGACTGACTAGCTGAGTGACTGATTTATTGGCTGGTTGGTTGAATGGCTAGCTGGCTGGTTGAATGGCTAACTGACTGACTGACTGACTGACTGACTGACTGACTGACTGACTGACTGACTGACTGACTGACTAACTGAGTGACTGATTGATTGGCTGGTTGGTTGAATGGCTAGCTGGCTGGTTGAATGGCTGACTGACTGACTGACTGACTGACTGACTGACTGACTGACTGACTGACTGACTGACTGACTAACTGACTAGCTGAGTGACTGATTGATTGGCTGGTTGGTTGAATGGCTAGCTGGCTGGTTGAATGGCTGACTGACTGACTGACTGACTGACTGACTGACTGACTGACTGACTGACTGACTAGCTGAGTGACTGATTGATTGGCTAGTTGGTTGAATGGCTAGCTGGCTGGTTGAATGGCTGACTGACTGGCTGACTGACTGACTGACTGACTGACTGACTGACTGACTGACTGACTGACTGACTAGCTGAGTGACTGATTGATTGGCTGGTTGGTTGAATGGCTAGCTGGCTGGTTGAATGGCTGACTGACTGACTGACTGACTGACTGACTGACTGACTGACTGACTGACTGAGGCAGAGAGACAGGTAGGTGTTGGCAGGGTTGGTTTGGTTTGGAGTGTTGAGGTTTTATGATATTGTAGAGACAGAGAGGTTCAAAGCTTAATTAGACTTGTATCTTTGAGCCATGAGTCAGTAGAGAGGGAGAAAGAGGCAGACAGGCAGAGAGACAGGAAAAACAGGGAGGAAGAAAAGCTATTTGCACTGTACCTATAGGTCAGTATGGTGTAGAGTTGTATACTTGAATCAAGAGTAAATATAGACGCAGATACGAAGGCGGGCAAGCTGAGAGAGAGGGAAAGAAAGGGTCTGAATGAAAGGGAGGAGTCAGGCCTGCAGAAGGGGAGCTTTTGGTATTGTTTACTGATTAGTGTGATAAAGTGTTGTGTTGTGTTGTGAGGTGCAGAGAAAGAGAGAGAGGCTTGTGTGGTGATATTTCATGTTGATGTACAGCAATATGAAATAGTTCTCAGGAGAGAGAGAAAGAGATAGAAATTAGTGACACACACACACACACACACACACACACACACACACACACACACACACACACACAGTAATACTCTATAGAAACCTATTTCTTTCCTAATTTGTCTATCTCCATCTTGTTTTTCATTGTAAGTCATTAATGTTTATCTTGTATTGTCTTGGCATTATTAAAACATGAGGTATATTATTATTAGTGGTTGTAGTTTTGTATCACAACATTAACTTATATTAGTTTTGCCTGAAAATCTCTCGTTTTCTAACATTCTCCCATCCTGCAGGCCTGAGTCCAGACCGAGACCCAGAGAAATGTAAACAAACGCACCAGTCAGACTTGATATAGGAGTGAATTTGTTGCTTTTTAAAGCGGCAGTCGGTCTGTACATGTGTGAGGTGGCGAGGGGTGTCGCCAGGGGGCGGCTAGTAGCGTCTGCCACCAGGGAAATATGTAAAAACATAAAAAAGACGCTTCTCAAGAAAGGTAAGGCCGGTTGCAGCTTTTATTTTTTCTTTATTTCTTTCCATCAGGTTAGGTTTATATTAATTCAGTTAGTTAGGTTTGGTTAAGTCTCTCTCTCTCTCTCTCTCTCTCTCTCTCTCTCTCTCTCTCTCTCTCTCTCTCTCTCTCTCTCTCTCTCTGTGTGGTGCTAATGGTGCAGGAAGGCCTTGTCTACCTGCACCATAAGCCACTATACCATGCGTCACTGTACATTTAAACTGTACCCCAAAAACTTAACCTAACTGGCCCTCACTTAAAAAAAAATATATCGTTTTTTTTTCGTGTTCTTAATATTTCAGTGCTACAATACCACATCACTGTACCCTATGATGCTAATGGTGCAGGAAGGCCTTGTCTACCTTCACCATAAGCGACTGTACCATGCGTCACTGTACCTTAAAACTGTACCACAAAAACAACCTAACTGGCCCTCACCTGAAAAAAAATATCTTTTTTTTTTTTGTGTTTGCTTAATATTTCAGTGCTACAGTACCACAGCACTGTACTCTATGGTGCTAATGGTGCAGGAAGGCCTTGTCTACCTTCACCATAAGCCACTGTACCATGTGTCACTGTACCTTAAATCTGTACCACAAAAACAACCTAACTGGCCCTCACCTGAAAAAAAATCTCTTTTTTTTTTTAACCTAACCTAACCTAACCTAACCTTACCTAACCTAACCTAACCTAACCTAACCTGACCTGACCTGACCTAACCTAACCTAACCTAACCTAACCTAACCTGACCTAACCTAACCTAACCTAACCTAACCTGACCTGACCTAACCTAACCTAACCTAACCTAACCTAACCTAACCTAACCTATCCTAACCTAACCGAGACATTAAAAATTAGTCACAAGGCAAAAAGACGATTCAAAGTGACTGACATACCAAGCAATTAATTAGTGAAATCAGTCTTTGTTGACTACTCCAAAGCCTTTCAGTTTGTCGACCTCAGTATACTGTTAGGAAAAAGTGCATTATTAAGACATTATTAGTGGTTGTATCACGGTATTTTATAATAGACTTATAACTAGTTTCCCCTGAAAATCTTTCGTTTTCTATCATTCTTTCATTCTACACGCCTGAGCCCTGACAGAGACCCAGAGAAATGTAAACAGGCACGAGTCAGACTTGATATAGGGCTGAATTTGTTGCTTTTCAGAGAGGGGCAGTCGGTCTGTACATGCGTGAGGTGGCGAGAGGCGTGTCCAGGGGGCGGCTAGTAGCGTGTGCCACCGTGGAAATATGTACAGACATAAAGAAGACGCCCTCAAGAAAGGTAAGGCCGGTTCCAGCTTTTATTTTTATTTATTTATTTCCATCCCGGCCTGGGACCCCCCCTTTCCCGAGTCCTGAGGTGTTGGGGGACGGCCCGGGGGTGCTGTGTGCCCGTGAGTGTACCAGGTGCTCAAGCTTATACAAAACAAGGAAAGTTTGAAGCATTTTTAGAGGGGCAGTCGGTCTGTACATGCGTGTACATTAATTTTGAGGTGTTCCTTGTCATCCCCTGTCACTCCTGCCTGCCTCTGTCACCTCTACCAATCCCTGTCAAGCTCTGCCAAGCCCTTTGTCACCTCTCAAGTAATGAGGTGGCTTGAGATGTGAGATTTTAAACAGAAGCCTTTGCTGTCACCCCTGCCAAGCCCTACCAAACCCTGTCAGCCCCCACCAAGGCCCTCTCAAGCCACCACTCAACCCCCTACCGAGACCTATCAGCTCTATAATCTGAAAAAAGTGCAGTGTCTTAGGAGGGATTGATTAAGTAAACAGTGACTTATGGCCAAAATGGAACTATATGGAGATTAAGTAGAGATTAGAATAGAAGCTGAAATTGAGCAGGATAGTTACAATCACAGACTTCCAACTTGCTACTCCTTGGTGTGAAAGAATCTGCAGGAAATTAAGTACATGGCAACTCCTGTTAGTCCCTCATGTGTTCTTGAAAGCAGACTGACAGATTCAGTGTGTGACATGCTGACGTGGGGGAAGGCTGTCTGGTGGCTGCTCTATGCTGTAGCTAACAAAATGGTTGTGTTTCAAGTGTTGTCATGCCTGGAAAGTCTACAGGTCATCATTACTAGTATAAATGTGTACTACAATGGTGAAATTTAGTGAAAAAATGTGCTGTTTATGTATTGGCAGGGAAAGATTTGTGCTCATCAAGACAATGATAAAAAAAATTTTTATATTATTATTATTATTACTATTTTTTTTCTTTTACTTGTTTTGCTGTAAGATGAGACTACAATAACTGCCCCTTGATGCCCTATAAGGTACCGCCAAGCACCAAGGGGCGGCCACCACGGTGCACAGTGAAGCACGTCCCAGCATCCCTGTCACCATCTTTTCCCTGCCAATAATTATGCATTACATTTCCCAACTAATTTCATTCTAGTGCAACATTTCTACTACTAATGGTGACCTGTACACTTCCCAGCATGACCAGTACAGCACTTCAAACAAACACAGCCTTTTCTTAGCCACAGCAAGGTGCAGCCACGACAGACAGCCTTCCCTAAGTCAGCATGTCACACTGCATCCATAACACTGAGCTTCCAGGAACACATCTGGGGGACTGATACAAGTTGCTGTGTAGGTCATTTGTCCCAGCAGACTCTTTCACACCAAGCAGGCATGAGGTGGTAGTCTGTGCAGTGCGTCAGTGCTTGGAATTTTGAACCGGTCTTGCTGCATCTATGGCCCAGAGACCAAACACAGACCAAACAGAGGGCTAGCTGAACCTAACACAAACCAAACAGACGCCCACCAGAACCATACACAGGCCCACAGAACTAACTGACTGGCTGGCCGGCTGACTCGCTGGCTGAGTGACTGACTGACTGACTGACTGACTGGCTGGCTGGCTGGCTTGCTGGCTGGCTTACTAACTGACTGACTGACTGACTGGCTGGCTGAGTGACTGATTGACTGGCTGGTTAGCTAGTTGGGTGGCTAGCTGGTTGGTTGAATGGCTGACTGACTGACTGACTGACTGACTGACTGACTGACTAGCTGAGTGACTGATTGATTGGCTGGTTGGTTGAATGCCTAGCTGGCTGGTTGAATGGCTGACTGACTGACTGACTGACTGACTGACTGACTGACTGACTGACTGACTGACTGACTGACTGACTAACTGACTGACTGACTAGCTGAGTGACTGATTGATTGGCTGGTTTGTCGAATGGCTAGCTGGCTGGTTGAATGGCTAACTGACTGACTGACTGACTGACTGACTGACTGACTGACTGACTGACTAACTGAGTGACTGATTGATTGGCTGGTTGGTTGAATGGCTAGCTGGCTGGTTGAATGGCTGACTGACTGACTGACTGACTGACTTACTGACTGACTGACTGACTAACTGACTAGCTGAGTGACTGATTGATTGGCTGGTTGGTTGAATGGCTGACTGACTGACTGACTGACTGACTGACTGACTGACTGACTGACTGACTGACTGACTGACTAGCTGAGTGACTGATTGATTGGCTAGTTGGTTGAATGGCTAGCTGGCTGGTTGAATGGCTGACTGACTGGCTGACTGACTGACTAACTGACTGACTGACTGACTGACTGACTGACTGACTGACTAGCTGAGTGACTGATTGATTGGCTGGTTGGTTGCATGCCTAGCTGGCTGGTTGAATGGCTGACTGACTGACTGACTGACTGACTGACTGACTGACTGACTGACTGACTGACTGACTGACTGACTGACTAGCTGAGTGACTGATTGATTGGCTGGTTGGTTGAATGGCTAGCTGGCTGGTTGAATGGCTAACTGACTGACTGACTGACTGACTGACTGACTGACTGACTGACTGACTGACTAACTGAGTGACTGATTGATTGGCTGGTTGGTTGAATGGCTAGCTGGCTGGTTGAATGGCTGACTGACTGACTGACTGACTGACTGACTGACTGACTGACTGACTGACTGACTGACTGACTGACTAACTGACTAGCTGAGTGACTGATTGATTGGCTGGTTGGTTGAATGGCTAGCTGGCTGGTTGAATGGCTGACTGACTGACTGACTGACTGACTGACTGACTGACTGACTGACTGACTGACTGACTGAGTGACTGATTGATTGGCTAGTTGGTTGAATGGCTAGCTGGCTGGTTGAATGGCTGACTGACTGGCTGACTGACTGACTGACTGACTGACTGACTGACTGACTGACTGACTGACTGACTAGCTGAGTGACTGATTGATTGGCTGGTTGGTTGAATGCCTAGCTGGCTGGTTGAATGGCTGACTGACTGACTGACTGACTGACTGACTGACTGACTGACTGACTGACTGACTAGCTGAGTGACTGATTTATTGGCTGGTTGGTTGAATGGCTAGCTGGCTGGTTGAATGGCTAACTGACTGACTGACTGACTGACTGACTGACTGACTGACTGACTGACTGACTGACTGACTGACTAACTGAGTGACTGATTGATTGGCTGGTTGGTTGAATGGCTAGCTGGCTGGTTGAATGGCTGACTGACTGACTGACTGACTGACTGACTGACTGACTGACTGACTGACTGACTGACTGACTAACTGACTAGCTGAGTGACTGATTGATTGGCTGGTTGGTTGAATGGCTAGCTGGCTGGTTGAATGGCTGACTGACTGACTGACTGACTGACTGACTGACTGACTGACTGACTGACTGACTAGCTGAGTGACTGATTGATTGGCTAGTTGGTTGAATGGCTAGCTGGCTGGTTGAATGGCTGACTGACTGGCTGACTGACTGACTGACTGACTGACTGACTGACTGACTGACTGACTGACTGACTAGCTGAGTGACTGATTGATTGGCTGGTTGGTTGAATGGCTAGCTGGCTGGTTGAATGGCTGACTGACTGACTGACTGACTGACTGACTGACTGACTGACTGACTGAGGCAGAGAGACAGGTAGGTGTTGGCAGGGTTGGTTTGGTTTGGAGTGTTGAGGTTTTATGATATTGTAGAGACAGAGAGGTTCAAAGCTTAATTAGACTTGTATCTTTGAGCCATGAGTCAGTAGAGAGGGAGAAAGAGGCAGACAGGCAGAGAGACAGGAAAAACAGGGAGGAAGAAAAGCTATTTGCACTGTACCTATAGGTCAGTATGGTGTAGAGTTGTATACTTGAATCAAGAGTAAATATAGACGCAGATACGAAGGCGGGCAAGCTGAGAGAGAGGGAAAGAAAGGGTCTGAATGAAAGGGAGGAGTCAGGCCTGCAGAAGGGGAGCTTTTGGTATTGTTTACTGATTAGTGTGATAAAGTGTTGTGTTGTGTTGTGAGGTGCAGAGAAAGAGAGAGAGGCTTGTGTGGTGATATTTCATGTTGATGTACAGCAATATGAAATAGTTCTCAGGAGAGAGAGAAAGAGATAGAAATTAGTGACACACACACACACACACACACACACACACACACACACAGTAATACTCTATAGAAACCTATTTCTTTCCTAATTTGTCTATCTCCATCTTGTTTTTCATTGTAAGTCATTAATGTTTATCTTGTATTGTCTTGGCATTATTAAAACATGAGGTATATTATTATTAGTGGTTGTAGTTTTGTATCACAACATTAACTTATATTAGTTTTGCCTGAAAATCTCTCGTTTTCTAACATTCTCCCATCCTGCAGGCCTGAGTCCAGACCGAGACCCAGAGAAATGTAAACAAACGCACCAGTCAGACTTGATATAGGAGTGAATTTGTTGCTTTTTAAAGCGGCAGTCGGTCTGTACATGTGTGAGGTGGCGAGGGGTGTCGCCAGGGGGCGGCTAGTAGCGTCTGCCACCAGGGAAATATGTAAAAACATAAAAAAGACGCTTCTCAAGAAAGGTAAGGCCGGTTGCAGCTTTTATTTTTTCTTTATTTCTTTCCATCAGGTTAGGTTTATATTAATTCAGTTAGTTAGGTTTGGTTAAGTCTCTCTCTCTCTCTCTCTCTCTCTCTCTCTCTCTCTCTCTCTCTCTCTCTCTCTCTCTCTCTCTCTCTCTCTCTCTCTCTCTCTCTCTGTGTGGTGCTAATGGTGCAGGAAGGCCTTGTCTACCTGCACCATAAGCCACTATACCATGCGTCACTGTACATTTAAACTGTACCCCAAAAACTTAACCTAACTGGCCCTCACTTAAAAAAAAATATATCGTTTTTTTTTCGTGTTCTTAATATTTCAGTGCTACAATACCACATCACTGTACCCTATGATGCTAATGGTGCAGGAAGGCCTTGTCTACCTTCACCATAAGCGACTGTACCATGCGTCACTGTACCTTAAAACTGTACCACAAAAACAACCTAACTGGCCCTCACCTGAAAAAAAATATCTTTTTTTTTTTTGTGTTTGCTTAATATTTCAGTGCTACAGTACCACAGCACTGTACTCTATGGTGCTAATGGTGCAGGAAGGCCTTGTCTACCTTCACCATAAGCCACTGTACCATGTGTCACTGTACCTTAAATCTGTACCACAAAAACAACCTAACTGGCCCTCACCTGAAAAAAAATCTCTTTTTTTTTTAACCTAACCTAACCTAACCTAACCTTACCTAACCTAACCTAACCTAACCTAACCTGACCTGACCTGACCTAACCTAACCTAACCTAACCTAACCTGACCTAACCTAACCTAACCTAACCTAACCTGACCTGACCTAACCTAACCTAACCTAACCTAACCTAACCTAACCTAACCTAACCTATCCTAACCTAACCGAGACATTAAAAATTAGTCACAAGGCAAAAAGACGATTCAAAGTGACTGACATACCAAGCAATTAATTAGTGAAATCAGTCTTTGTTGACTACTCCAAAGCCTTTCAGTTTGTCGACCTCAGTATACTGTTAGGAAAAAGTGCATTATTAAGACATTATTAGTGGTTGTATCACGGTATTTTATAATAGACTTATAACTAGTTTCCCCTGAAAATCTTTCGTTTTCTATCATTCTTTCATTCTACACGCCTGAGCCCTGACAGAGACCCAGAGAAATGTAAACAGGCACGAGTCAGACTTGATATAGGGCTGAATTTGTTGCTTTTCAGAGAGGGGCAGTCGGTCTGTACATGCGTGAGGTGGCGAGAGGCGTGTCCAGGGGGCGGCTAGTAGCGTGTGCCACCGTGGAAATATGTACAGACATAAAGAAGACGCCCTCAAGAAAGGTAAGGCCGGTTCCAGCTTTTATTTTTATTTATTTATTTCCATCCCGGCCTGGGACCCCCCCTTTCCCGAGTCCTGAGGTGTTGGGGGACGGCCCGGGGGTGCTGTGTGCCCGTGAGTGTACCAGGTGCTCAAGCTTATACAAAACAAGGAAAGTTTGAAGCATTTTTAGAGGGGCAGTCGGTCTGTACATGCGTGTACATTAATTTTGAGGTGTTCCTTGTCATCCCCTGTCACTCCTGCCTGCCTCTGTCACCTCTACCAATCCCTGTCAAGCTCTGCCAAGCCCTTTGTCACCTCTCAAGTAATGAGGTGGCTTGAGATGTGAGATTTTAAACAGAAGCCTTTGCTGTCACCCCTGCCAAGCCCTACCAAACCCTGTCAGCCCCCACCAAGGCCCTCTCAAGCCACCACTCAACCCCCTACCGAGACCTATCAGCTCTATAATCTGAAAAAAGTGCAGTGTCTTAGGAGGGATTGATTAAGTAAACAGTGACTTATGGCCAAAATGGAACTATATGGAGATTAAGTAGAGATTAGAATAGAAGCTGAAATTGAGCAGGATAGTTACAATCACAGACTTCCAACTTGCTACTCCTTGGTGTGAAAGAATCTGCAGGAAATTAAGTACATGGCAACTCCTGTTAGTCCCTCATGTGTTCTTGAAAGCAGACTGACAGATTCAGTGTGTGACATGCTGACGTGGGGGAAGGCTGTCTGGTGGCTGCTCTATGCTGTAGCTAACAAAATGGTTGTGTTTCAAGTGTTGTCATGCCTGGAAAGTCTACAGGTCATCATTACTAGTATAAATGTGTACTACAATGGTGAAATTTAGTGAAAAAATGTGCTGTTTATGTATTGGCAGGGAAAGATTTGTGCTCATCAAGACAATGATAAAAAAAATTTTTATATTATTATTATTATTACTATTTTTTTTCTTTTACTTGTTTTGCTGTAAGATGAGACTACAATAACTGCCCCTTGATGCCCTATAAGGTACCGCCAAGCACCAAGGGGCGGCCACCACGGTGCACAGTGAAGCACGTCCCAGCATCCCTGTCACCATCTTTTCCCTGCCAATAATTATGCATTACATTTCCCAACTAATTTCATTCTAGTGCAACATTTCTACTACTAATGGTGACCTGTACACTTCCCAGCATGACCAGTACAGCACTTCAAACAAACACAGCCTTTTCTTAGCCACAGCAAGGTGCAGCCACGACAGACAGCCTTCCCTAAGTCAGCATGTCACACTGCATCCATAACACTGAGCTTCCAGGAACACATCTGGGGGACTGATACAAGTTGCTGTGTAGGTCATTTGTCCCAGCAGACTCTTTCACACCAAGCAGGCATGAGGTGGTAGTCTGTGCAGTGCGTCAGTGCTTGGAATTTTGAACCGGTCTTGCTGCATCTATGGCCCAGAGACCAAACACAGACCAAACAGAGGGCTAGCTGAACCTAACACAAACCAAACAGACGCCCACCAGAACCATACACAGGCCCACAGAACTAACTGACTGGCTGGCCGGCTGACTCGCTGGCTGAGTGACTGACTGACTGACTGACTGACTGGCTGGCTGGCTGGCTTGCTGGCTGGCTTACTAACTGACTGACTGACTGACTGGCTGGCTGAGTGACTGATTGACTGGCTGGTTAGCTAGTTGGGTGGCTAGCTGGTTGGTTGAATGGCTGACTGACTGACTGACTGACTGACTGACTGACTGACTAGCTGAGTGACTGATTGATTGGCTGGTTGGTTGAATGCCTAGCTGGCTGGTTGAATGGCTGACTGACTGACTGACTGACTGACTGACTGACTGACTGACTGACTGACTGACTGACTGACTGACTGACTAACTGACTGACTGACTAGCTGAGTGACTGATTGATTGGCTGGTTTGTCGAATGGCTAGCTGGCTGGTTGAATGGCTAACTGACTGACTGACTGACTGACTGACTGACTGACTGACTGACTGACTAACTGAGTGACTGATTGATTGGCTGGTTGGTTGAATGGCTAGCTGGCTGGTTGAATGGCTGACTGACTGACTGACTGACTGACTTACTGACTGACTGACTGACTAACTGACTAGCTGAGTGACTGATTGATTGGCTGGTTGGTTGAATGGCTGACTGACTGACTGACTGACTGACTGACTGACTGACTGACTGACTGACTGACTGACTGACTAGCTGAGTGACTGATTGATTGGCTAGTTGGTTGAATGGCTAGCTGGCTGGTTGAATGGCTGACTGACTGGCTGACTGACTGACTAACTGACTGACTGACTGACTGACTGACTGACTGACTGACTAGCTGAGTGACTGATTGATTGGCTGGTTGGTTGCATGCCTAGCTGGCTGGTTGAATGGCTGACTGACTGACTGACTGACTGACTGACTGACTGACTGACTGACTGACTGACTGACTGACTGACTAGCTGAGTGACTGATTGATTGGCTGGTTGGTTGAATGGCTAGCTGGCTGGTTGAATGGCTAACTGACTGACTGACTGACTGACTGACTGACTGACTGACTGACTGACTGACTAACTGAGTGACTGATTGATTGGCTGGTTGGTTGAATGGCTAGCTGGCTGGTTGAATGGCTGACTGACTGACTGACTGACTGACTGACTGACTGACTGACTGACTGACTGACTGACTAGCTGAGTGACTGATTGATTGGCTGGTTGGTTGAATGGCTAGCTGGCTGGTTGAATGGCTGACTGACTGACTGACTGACTGACTGACTGACTGACTGACTGACTGACTGACTGACTGACTGACTGACTGACCGACTGATTGATTGGCTAGTTGGTTGAATGGCTAGCTGGCTGGTTGAATGGCTGACTGACTGGCTGACTGACTGACTGACTGACTGACTGACTGACTGACTGACTGACTGACTGACTAGCTGAGTGACTGATTGATTGGCTGGTTGGTTGAATGCCTAGCTGGCTGGTTGAATGGCTGACTGACTGACTGACTGACTGACTGACTGACTGACTGACTGACTGACTGACTAGCTGAGTGACTGATTTATTGGCTGGTTGGTTGAATGGCTAGCTGGCTGGTTGAATGGCTAACTGACTGACTGACTGACTGACTGACTGACTGACTGACTGACTGACTGACTGACTGACTGACTAACTGAGTGACTGATTGATTGGCTGGTTGGTTGAATGGCTAGCTGGCTGGTTGAATGGCTGACTGACTGACTGACTGACTGACTGACTGACTGACTGACTGACTGACTGACTGACTGACTAACTGACTAGCTGAGTGACTGATTGATTGGCTGGTTGGTTGAATGGCTAGCTGGCTGGTTGAATGGCTGACTGACTGACTGACTGACTGACTGACTGACTGACTGACTGACTAGCTGAGTGACTGATTGATTGGCTAGTTGGTTGAATGGCTAGCTGGCTGGTTGAATGGCTGACTGACTGGCTGACTGACTGACTGACTGACTGACTGACTGACTGACTGACTGACTAGCTGAGTGACTGATTGATTGGCTGGTTGGTTGAATGGCTAGCTGGCTGGTTGAATGGCTGACTGACTGACTGACTGACTGACTGACTGACTGACTGACTGACTGAGGCAGAGAGACAGGTAGGTGTTGGCAGGGTTGGTTTGGTTTGGAGTGTTGAGGTTTTATGATATTGTAGAGACAGAGAGGTTCAAAGCTTAATTAGACTTGTATCTTTGAGCCATGAGTCAGTAGAGAGGGAGAAAGAGGCAGACAGGCAGAGAGACAGGAAAAACAGGGAGGAAGAAAAGCTATTTGCACTGTACCTATAGGTCAGTATGGTGTAGAGTTGTATACTTGAATCAAGAGTAAATATAGACGCAGATACGAAGGCGGGCAAGCTGAGAGAGAGGGAAAGAAAGGGTCTGAATGAAAGGGAGGAGTCAGGCCTGCAGAAGGGGAGCTTTTGGTATTGTTTACTGATTAGTGTGATAAAGTGTTGTGTTGTGTTGTGAGGTGCAGAGAAAGAGAGAGAGGCTTGTGTGGTGATATTTCATGTTGATGTACAGCAATATGAAATAGTTCTCAGGAGAGAGAGAAAGAGATAGAAATTAGTGACACACACACACACACACACACACACACACACACACACAGTAATACTCTATAGAAACCTATTTCTTTCCTAATTTGTCTATCTCCATCTTGTTTTTCATTGTAAGTCATTAATGTTTATCTTGTATTGTCTTGGCATTATTAAAACATGAGGTATATTATTATTAGTGGTTGTAGTTTTGTATCACAACATTAACTTATATTAGTTTTGCCTGAAAATCTCTCGTTTTCTAACATTCTCCCATCCTGCAGGCCTGAGTCCAGACCGAGACCCAGAGAAATGTAAACAAACGCACCAGTCAGACTTGATATAGGAGTGAATTTGTTGCTTTTTAAAGCGGCAGTCGGTCTGTACATGTGTGAGGTGGCGAGGGGTGTCGCCAGGGGGCGGCTAGTAGCGTCTGCCACCAGGGAAATATGTAAAAACATAAAAAAGACGCTTCTCAAGAAAGGTAAGGCCGGTTGCAGCTTTTATTTTTTCTTTATTTCTTTCCATCAGGTTAGGTTTATATTAATTCAGTTAGTTAGGTTTGGTTAAGTCTCTCTCTCTCTCTCTCTCTCTCTCTCTCTCTCTCTCTCTCTCTCTCTCTCTCTCTCTCTCTCTCTCTCTCTCTCTCTCTCTCTCTCTCTCTGTGTGGTGCTAATGGTGCAGGAAGGCCTTGTCTACCTGCACCATAAGCCACTATACCATGCGTCACTGTACATTTAAACTGTACCCCAAAAACTTAACCTAACTGGCCCTCACTTAAAAAAAAATATATCGTTTTTTTTTCGTGTTCTTAATATTTCAGTGCTACAATACCACATCACTGTACCCTATGATGCTAATGGTGCAGGAAGGCCTTGTCTACCTTCACCATAAGCGACTGTACCATGCGTCACTGTACCTTAAAACTGTACCACAAAAACAACCTAACTGGCCCTCACCTGAAAAAAAATATCTTTTTTTTTTTGTGTTTGCTTAATATTTCAGTGCTACAGTACCACAGCACTGTACTCTATGGTGCTAATGGTGCAGGAAGGCCTTGTCTACCTTCACCATAAGCCACTGTACCATGTGTCACTGTACCTTAAATCTGTACCACAAAAACAACCTAACTGGCCCTCACCTGAAAAAAAATCTCTTTTTTTTTTAACCTAACCTAACCTAACCTAACCTTACCTAACCTAACCTAACCTAACCTAACCTGACCTGACCTGACCTAACCTAACCTAACCTAACCTAACCTGACCTAACTTAACCTAACCTAACCTAACCTGACCTGACCTAACCTAACCTAACCTAACCTAACCTAACCTAACCTAACCTAACCTAACCTATCCTAACCTAACCGAGACATTAAAAATTAGTCACAAGGCAAAAAGACGATTCAAAGTGACTGACATACCAAGCAATTAATTAGTGAAATCAGTCTTTGTTGACTACTCCAAAGCCTTTCAGTTTGTCGACCTCAGTATACTGTTAGGAAAAAGTGCATTATTAAGACATTATTAGTGGTTGTATCACGGTATTTTATAATAGACTTATAACTAGTTTCCCCTGAAAATCTTTCGTTTTCTATCATTCTTTCATTCTACACGCCTGAGCCCTGACAGAGACCCAGAGAAATGTAAACAGGCACGAGTCAGACTTGATATAGGGCTGAATTTGTTGCTTTTCAGAGAGGGGCAGTCGGTCTGTACATGCGTGAGGTGGCGAGAGGCGTGTCCAGGGGGCGGCTAGTAGCGTGTGCCACCGTGGAAATATGTACAGACATAAAGAAGACGCCCTCAAGAAAGGTAAGGCCGGTTCCAGCTTTTATTTTTATTTATTTATTTCCATCCCGGCCTGGGACCCCCCCTTTCCCGAGTCCTGAGGTGTTGGGGGACGGCCCGGGGGTGCTGTGTGCCCGTGAGTGTACCAGGTGCTCAAGCTTATACAAAACAAGGAAAGTTTGAAGCATTTTTAGAGGGGCAGTCGGTCTGTACATGCGTGTACATTAATTTTGAGGTGTTCCTTGTCATCCCCTGTCACTCCTGCCTGCCTCTGTCACCTCTACCAATCCCTGTCAAGCTCTGCCAAGCCCTTTGTCACCTCTCAAGTAATGAGGTGGCTTGAGATGTGAGATTTTAAACAGAAGCCTTTGCTGTCACCCCTGCCAAGCCCTACCAAACCCTGTCAGCCCCCACCAAGGCCCTCTCAAGCCACCACTCAACCCCCTACCGAGACCTATCAGCTCTATAATCTGAAAAAAGTGCAGTGTCTTAGGAGGGATTGATTAAGTAAACAGTGACTTATGGCCAAAATGGAACTATATGGAGATTAAGTAGAGATTAGAATAGAAGCTGAAATTGAGCAGGATAGTTACAATCACAGACTTCCAACTTGCTACTCCTTGGTGTGAAAGAATCTGCAGGAAATTAAGTACATGGCAACTCCTGTTAGTCCCTCATGTGTTCTTGAAAGCAGACTGACAGATTCAGTGTGTGACATGCTGACGTGGGGGAAGGCTGTCTGGTGGCTGCTCTATGCTGTAGCTAACAAAATGGTTGTGTTTCAAGTGTTGTCATGCCTGGAAAGTCTACAGGTCATCATTACTAGTATAAATGTGTACTACAATGGTGAAATTTAGTGAAAAAATGTGCTGTTTATGTATTGGCAGGGAAAGATTTGTGCTCATCAAGACAATGATAAAAAAAATTTTTATATTATTATTATTATTACTATTTTTTTTCTTTTACTTGTTTTGCTGTAAGATGAGACTACAATAACTGCCCCTTGATGCCCTATAAGGTACCGCCAAGCACCAAGGGGCGGCCACCACGGTGCACAGTGAAGCACGTCCCAGCATCCCTGTCACCATCTTTTCCCTGCCAATAATTATGCATTACATTTCCCAACTAATTTCATTCTAGTGCAACATTTCTACTACTAATGGTGACCTGTACACTTCCCAGCATGACCAGTACAGCACTTCAAACAAACACAGCCTTTTCTTAGCCACAGCAAGGTGCAGCCACGACAGACAGCCTTCCCTAAGTCAGCATGTCACACTGCATCCATAACACTGAGCTTCCAGGAACACATCTGGGGGACTGATACAAGTTGCTGTGTAGGTCATTTGTCCCAGCAGACTCTTTCACACCAAGCAGGCATGAGGTGGTAGTCTGTGCAGTGCGTCAGTGCTTGGAATTTTGAACCGGTCTTGCTGCATCTATGGCCCAGAGACCAAACACAGACCAAACAGAGGGCTAGCTGAACCTAACACAAACCAAACAGACGCCCACCAGAACCATACACAGGCCCACAGAACTAACTGACTGGCTGGCCGGCTGACTCGCTGGCTGAGTGACTGACTGACTGACTGACTGACTGGCTGGCTGGCTGGCTTGCTGGCTGGCTTACTAACTGACTGACTGACTGACTGGCTGGCTGAGTGACTGATTGACTGGCTGGTTAGCTAGTTGGGTGGCTAGCTGGTTGGTTGAATGGCTGACTGACTGACTGACTGACTGACTGACTGACTGACTAGCTGAGTGACTGATTGATTGGCTGGTTGGTTGAATGCCTAGCTGGCTGGTTGAATGGCTGACTGACTGACTGACTGACTGACTGACTGACTGACTGACTGACTGACTGACTGACTGACTAACTGACTGACTGACTAGCTGAGTGACTGATTGATTGGCTGGTTTGTCGAATGGCTAGCTGGCTGGTTGAATGGCTAACTGACTGACTGACTGACTGACTGACTGACTGACTGACTGACTGACTAACTGAGTGACTGATTGATTGGCTGGTTGGTTGAATGGCTAGCTGGCTGGTTGAATGGCTGACTGACTGACTGACTGACTGACTTACTGACTGACTGACTGACTAACTGACTAGCTGAGTGACTGATTGATTGGCTGGTTGGTTGAATGGCTGACTGACTGACTGACTGACTGACTGACTGACTGACTGACTGACTGACTGACTGACTGACTAGCTGAGTGACTGATTGATTGGCTAGTTGGTTGAATGGCTAGCTGGCTGGTTGAATGGCTGACTGACTGGCTGACTGACTGACTAACTGACTGACTGACTGACTGACTGACTGACTGACTGACTAGCTGAGTGACTGATTGATTGGCTGGTTGGTTGCATGCCTAGCTGGCTGGTTGAATGGCTGACTGACTGACTGACTGACTGACTGACTGACTGACTGACTGACTGACTGACTGACTGACTGACTAGCTGAGTGACTGATTGATTGGCTGGTTGGTTGAATGGCTAGCTGGCTGGTTGAATGGCTAACTGACTGACTGACTGACTGACTGACTGACTGACTGACTGACTGACTGACTAACTGAGTGACTGATTGATTGGCTGGTTGGTTGAATGGCTAGCTGGCTGGTTGAATGGCTGACTGACTGACTGACTGACTGACTGACTGACTGACTGACTGACTGACTGACTGACTGACTAGCTGAGTGACTGATTGATTGGCTGGTTGGTTGAATGGCTAGCTGGCTGGTTGAATGGCTGACTGACTGACTGACTGACTGACTGACTGACTGACTGACTGACTGACTGACTGACTGACTGACTGACTGACTGACTGATTGATTGGCTAGTTGGTTGAATGGCTAGCTGGCTGGTTGAATGGCTGACTGACTGGCTGACTGACTGACTGACTGACTGACTGACTGACTGACTGACTGACTGACTGACTAGCTGAGTGACTGATTGATTGGCTGGTTGGTTGAATGCCTAGCTGGCTGGTTGAATGGCTGACTGACTGACTGACTGACTGACTGACTGACTGACTGACTGACTGACTGACTAGCTGAGTGACTGATTTATTGGCTGGTTGGTTGAATGGCTAGCTGGCTGGTTGAATGGCTAACTGACTGACTGACTGACTGACTGACTGACTGACTGACTGACTGACTGACTGACTGACTGACTAACTGAGTGACTGATTGATTGGCTGGTTGGTTGAATGGCTAGCTGGCTGGTTGAATGGCTGACTGACTGACTGACTGACTGACTGACTGACTGACTGACTGACTGACTGACTGACTGACTAACTGACTAGCTGAGTGACTGATTGATTGGCTGGTTGGTTGAATGGCTAGCTGGCTGGTTGAATGGCTGACTGACTGACTGACTGACTGACTGACTGACTGACTGACTGACTGACTGACTAGCTGAGTGACTGATTGATTGGCTAGTTGGTTGAATGGCTAGCTGGCTGGTTGAATGGCTGACTGACTGGCTGACTGACTGACTGACTGACTGACTGACTGACTGACTGACTGACTGACTGACTAGCTGAGTGACTGATTGATTGGCTGGTTGGTTGAATGGCTAGCTGGCTGGTTGAATGGCTGACTGACTGACTGACTGACTGACTGACTGACTGACTGACTGACTGAGGCAGAGAGACAGGTAGGTGTTGGCAGGGTTGGTTTGGTTTGGAGTGTTGAGGTTTTATGATATTGTAGAGACAGAGAGGTTCAAAGCTTAATTAGACTTGTATCTTTGAGCCATGAGTCAGTAGAGAGGGAGAAAGAGGCAGACAGGCAGAGAGACAGGAAAAACAGGGAGGAAGAAAAGCTATTTGCACTGTACCTATAGGTCAGTATGGTGTAGAGTTGTATACTTGAATCAAGAGTAAATATAGACGCAGATACGAAGGCGGGCAAGCTGAGAGAGAGGGAAAGAAAGGGTCTGAATGAAAGGGAGGAGTCAGGCCTGCAGAAGGGGAGCTTTTGGTATTGTTTACTGATTAGTGTGATAAAGTGTTGTGTTGTGTTGTGAGGTGCAGAGAAAGAGAGAGAGGCTTGTGTGGTGATATTTCATGTTGATGTACAGCAATATGAAATAGTTCTCAGGAGAGAGAGAAAGAGATAGAAATTAGTGACACACACACACACACACACACACACACACACACACACACACACACACAGTAATACTCTATAGAAACCTATTTCTTTCCTAATTTGTCTATCTCCATCTTGTTTTTCATTGTAAGTCATTAATGTTTATCTTGTATTGTCTTGGCATTATTAAAACATGAGGTATATTATTATTAGTGGTTGTAGTTTTGTATCACAACATTAACTTATATTAGTTTTGCCTGAAAATCTCTCGTTTTCTAACATTCTCCCATCCTGCAGGCCTGAGTCCAGACCGAGACCCAGAGAAATGTAAACAAACGCACCAGTCAGACTTGATATAGGAGTGAATTTGTTGCTTTTTAAAGCGGCAGTCGGTCTGTACATGTGTGAGGTGGCGAGGGGTGTCGCCAGGGGGCGGCTAGTAGCGTCTGCCACCAGGGAAATATGTAAAAACATAAAAAAGACGCTTCTCAAGAAAGGTAAGGCCGGTTGCAGCTTTTATTTTTTCTTTATTTCTTTCCATCAGGTTAGGTTTATATTAATTCAGTTAGTTAGGTTTGGTTAAGTCTCTCTCTCTCTCTCTCTCTCTCTCTCTCTCTCTCTCTCTCTCTCTCTCTCTCTCTCTCTCTCTCTCTCTCTCTCTCTCTCTCTCTCTCTCTCTGTGTGGTGCTAATGGTGCAGGAAGGCCTTGTCTACCTGCACCATAAGCCACTATACCATGCGTCACTGTACATTTAAACTGTACCCCAAAAACTTAACCTAACTGGCCCTCACTTAAAAAAAAATATATCGTTTTTTTTTCGTGTTCTTAATATTTCAGTGCTACAATACCACATCACTGTACCCTATGATGCTAATGGTGCAGGAAGGCCTTGTCTACCTTCACCATAAGCGACTGTACCATGCGTCACTGTACCTTAAAACTGTACCACAAAAACAACCTAACTGGCCCTCACCTGAAAAAAAATATCTTTTTTTTTTTGTGTTTGCTTAATATTTCAGTGCTACAGTACCACAGCACTGTACTCTATGGTGCTAATGGTGCAGGAAGGCCTTGTCTACCTTCACCATAAGCCACTGTACCATGTGTCACTGTACCTTAAATCTGTACCACAAAAACAACCTAACTGGCCCTCACCTGAAAAAAAATCTCTTTTTTTTTTAACCTAACCTAACCTAACCTAACCTTACCTAACCTAACCTAACCTAACCTAACCTGACCTGACCTGACCTAACCTAACCTAACCTAACCTAACCTGACCTAACCTAACCTAACCTAACCTAACCTGACCTGACCTAACCTAACCTAACCTAACCTAACCTAACCTAACCTAACCTAACCTATCCTAACCTAACCGAGACATTAAAAATTAGTCACAAGGCAAAAAGACGATTCAAAGTGACTGACATACCAAGCAATTAATTAGTGAAATCAGTCTTTGTTGACTACTCCAAAGCCTTTCAGTTTGTCGACCTCAGTATACTGTTAGGAAAAAGTGCATTATTAAGACATTATTAGTGGTTGTATCACGGTATTTTATAATAGACTTATAACTAGTTTCCCCTGAAAATCTTTCGTTTTCTATCATTCTTTCATTCTACACGCCTGAGCCCTGACAGAGACCCAGAGAAATGTAAACAGGCACGAGTCAGACTTGATATAGGGCTGAATTTGTTGCTTTTCAGAGAGGGGCAGTCGGTCTGTACATGCGTGAGGTGGCGAGAGGCGTGTCCAGGGGGCGGCTAGTAGCGTGTGCCACCGTGGAAATATGTACAGACATAAAGAAGACGCCCTCAAGAAAGGTAAGGCCGGTTCCAGCTTTTATTTTTATTTATTTATTTCCATCCCGGCCTGGGACCCCCCCTTTCCCGAGTCCTGAGGTGTTGGGGGACGGCCCGGGGGTGCTGTGTGCCCGTGAGTGTACCAGGTGCTCAAGCTTATACAAAACAAGGAAAGTTTGAAGCATTTTTAGAGGGGCAGTCGGTCTGTACATGCGTGTACATTAATTTTGAGGTGTTCCTTGTCATCCCCTGTCACTCCTGCCTGCCTCTGTCACCTCTACCAATCCCTGTCAAGCTCTGCCAAGCCCTTTGTCACCTCTCAAGTAATGAGGTGGCTTGAGATGTGAGATTTTAAACAGAAGCCTTTGCTGTCACCCCTGCCAAGCCCTACCAAACCCTGTCAGCCCCCACCAAGGCCCTCTCAAGCCACCACTCAACCCCCTACCGAGACCTATCAGCTCTATAATCTGAAAAAAGTGCAGTGTCTTAGGAGGGATTGATTAAGTAAACAGTGACTTATGGCCAAAATGGAACTATATGGAGATTAAGTAGAGATTAGAATAGAAGCTGAAATTGAGCAGGATAGTTACAATCACAGACTTCCAACTTGCTACTCCTTGGTGTGAAAGAATCTGCAGGAAATTAAGTACATGGCAACTCCTGTTAGTCCCTCATGTGTTCTTGAAAGCAGACTGACAGATTCAGTGTGTGACATGCTGACGTGGGGGAAGGCTGTCTGGTGGCTGCTCTATGCTGTAGCTAACAAAATGGTTGTGTTTCAAGTGTTGTCATGCCTGGAAAGTCTACAGGTCATCATTACTAGTATAAATGTGTACTACAATGGTGAAATTTAGTGAAAAAATGTGCTGTTTATGTATTGGCAGGGAAAGATTTGTGCTCATCAAGACAATGATAAAAAAAATTTTTATATTATTATTATTATTACTATTTTTTTTCTTTTACTTGTTTTGCTGTAAGATGAGACTACAATAACTGCCCCTTGATGCCCTATAAGGTACCGCCAAGCACCAAGGGGCGGCCACCACGGTGCACAGTGAAGCACGTCCCAGCATCCCTGTCACCATCTTTTCCCTGCCAATAATTATGCATTACATTTCCCAACTAATTTCATTCTAGTGCAACATTTCTACTACTAATGGTGACCTGTACACTTCCCAGCATGACCAGTACAGCACTTCAAACAAACACAGCCTTTTCTTAGCCACAGCAAGGTGCAGCCACGACAGACAGCCTTCCCTAAGTCAGCATGTCACACTGCATCCATAACACTGAGCTTCCAGGAACACATCTGGGGGACTGATACAAGTTGCTGTGTAGGTCATTTGTCCCAGCAGACTCTTTCACACCAAGCAGGCATGAGGTGGTAGTCTGTGCAGTGCGTCAGTGCTTGGAATTTTGAACCGGTCTTGCTGCATCTATGGCCCAGAGACCAAACACAGACCAAACAGAGGGCTAGCTGAACCTAACACAAACCAAACAGACGCCCACCAGAACCATACACAGGCCCACAGAACTAACTGACTGGCTGGCCGGCTGACTCGCTGGCTGAGTGACTGACTGACTGACTGACTGACTGGCTGGCTGGCTGGCTTGCTGGCTGGCTTACTAACTGACTGACTGACTGACTGGCTGGCTGAGTGACTGATTGACTGGCTGGTTAGCTAGTTGGGTGGCTAGCTGGTTGGTTGAATGGCTGACTGACTGACTGACTGACTGACTGACTGACTGACTAGCTGAGTGACTGATTGATTGGCTGGTTGGTTGAATGCCTAGCTGGCTGGTTGAATGGCTGACTGACTGACTGACTGACTGACTGACTGACTGACTGACTGACTGACTGACTGACTGACTAACTGACTGACTGACTAGCTGAGTGACTGATTGATTGGCTGGTTTGTCGAATGGCTAGCTGGCTGGTTGAATGGCTAACTGACTGACTGACTGACTGACTGACTGACTGACTGACTGACTGACTAACTGAGTGACTGATTGATTGGCTGGTTGGTTGAATGGCTAGCTGGCTGGTTGAATGGCTGACTGACTGACTGACTGACTGACTTACTGACTGACTGACTGACTAACTGACTAGCTGAGTGACTGATTGATTGGCTGGTTGGTTGAATGGCTGACTGACTGACTGACTGACTGACTGACTGACTGACTGACTGACTGACTGACTAGCTGAGTGACTGATTGATTGGCTAGTTGGTTGAATGGCTAGCTGGCTGGTTGAATGGCTGACTGACTGGCTGACTGACTGACTAACTGACTGACTGACTGACTGACTGACTGACTGACTGACTAGCTGAGTGACTGATTGATTGGCTGGTTGGTTGCATGCCTAGCTGGCTGGTTGAATGGCTGACTGACTGACTGACTGACTGACTGACTGACTGACTGACTGACTGACTGACTGACTAGCTGAGTGACTGATTGATTGGCTGGTTGGTTGAATGGCTAGCTGGCTGGTTGAATGGCTAACTGACTGACTGACTGACTGACTGACTGACTGACTGACTGACTGACTGACTAACTGAGTGACTGATTGATTGGCTGGTTGGTTGAATGGCTAGCTGGCTGGTTGAATGGCTGACTGACTGACTGACTGACTGACTGACTGACTGACTGACTGACTGACTGACTGACTGACTGACTAACTGACTAGCTGAGTGACTGATTGATTGGCTGGTTGGTTGAATGGCTAGCTGGCTGGTTGAATGGCTGACTGACTGACTGACTGACTGACTGACTGACTGACTGACTGACTGACTGACTGACTGAGTGACTGATTGATTGGCTAGTTGGTTGAATGGCTAGCTGGCTGGTTGAATGGCTGACTGACTGGCTGACTGACTGACTGACTGACTGACTGACTGACTGACTGACTGACTGACTGACTAGCTGAGTGACTGATTGATTGGCTGGTTGGTTGAATGCCTAGCTGGCTGGTTGAATGGCTGACTGACTGACTGACTGACTGACTGACTGACTGACTGACTGACTGACTGACTAGCTGAGTGACTGATTTATTGGCTGGTTGGTTGAATGGCTAGCTGGCTGGTTGAATGGCTAACTGACTGACTGACTGACTGACTGACTGACTGACTGACTGACTGACTGACTGACTGACTGACTAACTGAGTGACTGATTGATTGGCTGGTTGGTTGAATGGCTAGCTGGCTGGTTGAATGGCTGACTGACTGACTGACTGACTGACTGACTGACTGACTGACTGACTGACTGACTGACTGACTAACTGACTAGCTGAGTGACTGATTGATTGGCTGGTTGGTTGAATGGCTAGCTGGCTGGTTGAATGGCTGACTGACTGACTGACTGACTGACTGACTGACTGACTGACTGACTGACTGACTAGCTGAGTGACTGATTGATTGGCTAGTTGGTTGAATGGCTAGCTGGCTGGTTGAATGGCTGACTGACTGGCTGACTGACTGACTGACTGACTGACTGACTGACTGACTGACTGACTGACTGACTAGCTGAGTGACTGATTGATTGGCTGGTTGGTTGAATGGCTAGCTGGCTGGTTGAATGGCTGACTGACTGACTGACTGACTGACTGACTGACTGACTGACTGACTGAGGCAGAGAGACAGGTAGGTGTTGGCAGGGTTGGTTTGGTTTGGAGTGTTGAGGTTTTATGATATTGTAGAGACAGAGAGGTTCAAAGCTTAATTAGACTTGTATCTTTGAGCCATGAGTCAGTAGAGAGGGAGAAAGAGGCAGACAGGCAGAGAGACAGGAAAAACAGGGAGGAAGAAAAGCTATTTGCACTGTACCTATAGGTCAGTATGGTGTAGAGTTGTATACTTGAATCAAGAGTAAATATAGACGCAGATACGAAGGCGGGCAAGCTGAGAGAGAGGGAAAGAAAGGGTCTGAATGAAAGGGAGGAGTCAGGCCTGCAGAAGGGGAGCTTTTGGTATTGTTTACTGATTAGTGTGATAAAGTGTTGTGTTGTGTTGTGAGGTGCAGAGAAAGAGAGAGAGGCTTGTGTGGTGATATTTCATGTTGATGTACAGCAATATGAAATAGTTCTCAGGAGAGAGAGAAAGAGATAGAAATTAGTGACACACACACACACACACACACACACACACAGTAATACTCTATAGAAACCTATTTCTTTCCTAATTTGTCTATCTCCATCTTGTTTTTCATTGTAAGTCATTAATGTTTATCTTGTATTGTCTTGGCATTATTAAAACATGAGGTATATTATTATTAGTGGTTGTAGTTTTGTATCACAACATTAACTTATATTAGTTTTGCCTGAAAATCTCTCGTTTTCTAACATTCTCCCATCCTGCAGGCCTGAGTCCAGACCGAGACCCAGAGAAATGTAAACAAACGCACCAGTCAGACTTGATATAGGAGTGAATTTGTTGCTTTTTAAAGCGGCAGTCGGTCTGTACATGTGTGAGGTGGCGAGGGGTGTCGCCAGGGGGCGGCTAGTAGCGTCTGCCACCAGGGAAATATGTAAAAACATAAAAAAGACGCTTCTCAAGAAAGGTAAGGCCGGTTGCAGCTTTTATTTTTTCTTTATTTCTTTCCATCAGGTTAGGTTTATATTAATTCAGTTAGTTAGGTTTGGTTAAGTCTCTCTCTCTCTCTCTCTCTCTCTCTCTCTCTCTCTCTCTCTCTCTCTCTCTCTCTCTCTCTCTCTCTCTCTCTCTCTCTCTGTGTGGTGCTAATGGTGCAGGAAGGCCTTGTCTACCTGCACCATAAGCCACTATACCATGCGTCACTGTACATTTAAACTGTACCCCAAAAACTTAACCTAACTGGCCCTCACTTAAAAAAAAATATATCGTTTTTTTTTCGTGTTCTTAATATTTCAGTGCTACAATACCACATCACTGTACCCTATGATGCTAATGGTGCAGGAAGGCCTTGTCTACCTTCACCATAAGCGACTGTACCATGCGTCACTGTACCTTAAAACTGTACCACAAAAACAACCTAACTGGCCCTCACCTGAAAAAAAATATCTTTTTTTTTTTGTGTTTGCTTAATATTTCAGTGCTACAGTACCACAGCACTGTACTCTATGGTGCTAATGGTGCAGGAAGGCCTTGTCTACCTTCACCATAAGCCACTGTACCATGTGTCACTGTACCTTAAATCTGTACCACAAAAACAACCTAACTGGCCCTCACCTGAAAAAAAATCTCTTTTTTTTTTAACCTAACCTAACCTAACCTAACCTTACCTAACCTAACCTAACCTAACCTAACCTGACCTGACCTGACCTAACCTAACCTAACCTAACCTAACCTGACCTAACCTAACCTAACCTAACCTAACCTGACCTGACCTAACCTAACCTAACCTAACCTAACCTAACCTAACCTAACCTAACCTAACCTATCCTAACCTAACCGAGACATTAAAAATTAGTCACAAGGCAAAAAGACGATTCAAAGTGACTGACATACCAAGCAATTAATTAGTGAAATCAGTCTTTGTTGACTACTCCAAAGCCTTTCAGTTTGTCGACCTCAGTATACTGTTAGGAAAAAGTGCATTATTAAGACATTATTAGTGGTTGTATCACGGTATTTTATAATAGACTTATAACTAGTTTCCCCTGAAAATCTTTCGTTTTCTATCATTCTTTCATTCTACACGCCTGAGCCCTGACAGAGACCCAGAGAAATGTAAACAGGCACGAGTCAGACTTGATATAGGGCTGAATTTGTTGCTTTTCAGAGAGGGGCAGTCGGTCTGTACATGCGTGAGGTGGCGAGAGGCGTGTCCAGGGGGCGGCTAGTAGCGTGTGCCACCGTGGAAATATGTACAGACATAAAGAAGACGCCCTCAAGAAAGGTAAGGCCGGTTCCAGCTTTTATTTTTATTTATTTATTTCCATCCCGGCCTGGGACCCCCCCTTTCCCGAGTCCTGAGGTGTTGGGGGACGGCCCGGGGGTGCTGTGTGCCCGTGAGTGTACCAGGTGCTCAAGCTTATACAAAACAAGGAAAGTTTGAAGCATTTTTAGAGGGGCAGTCGGTCTGTACATGCGTGTACATTAATTTTGAGGTGTTCCTTGTCATCCCCTGTCACTCCTGCCTGCCTCTGTCACCTCTACCAATCCCTGTCAAGCTCTGCCAAGCCCTTTGTCACCTCTCAAGTAATGAGGTGGCTTGAGATGTGAGATTTTAAACAGAAGCCTTTGCTGTCACCCCTGCCAAGCCCTACCAAACCCTGTCAGCCCCCACCAAGGCCCTCTCAAGCCACCACTCAACCCCCTACCGAGACCTATCAGCTCTATAATCTGAAAAAAGTGCAGTGTCTTAGGAGGGATTGATTAAGTAAACAGTGACTTATGGCCAAAATGGAACTATATGGAGATTAAGTAGAGATTAGAATAGAAGCTGAAATTGAGCAGGATAGTTACAATCACAGACTTCCAACTTGCTACTCCTTGGTGTGAAAGAATCTGCAGGAAATTAAGTACATGGCAACTCCTGTTAGTCCCTCATGTGTTCTTGAAAGCAGACTGACAGATTCAGTGTGTGACATGCTGACGTGGGGGAAGGCTGTCTGGTGGCTGCTCTATGCTGTAGCTAACAAAATGGTTGTGTTTCAAGTGTTGTCATGCCTGGAAAGTCTACAGGTCATCATTACTAGTATAAATGTGTACTACAATGGTGAAATTTAGTGAAAAAATGTGCTGTTTATGTATTGGCAGGGAAAGATTTGTGCTCATCAAGACAATGATAAAAAAAATTTTTATATTATTATTATTATTACTATTTTTTTTCTTTTACTTGTTTTGCTGTAAGATGAGACTACAATAACTGCCCCTTGATGCCCTATAAGGTACCGCCAAGCACCAAGGGGCGGCCACCACGGTGCACAGTGAAGCACGTCCCAGCATCCCTGTCACCATCTTTTCCCTGCCAATAATTATGCATTACATTTCCCAACTAATTTCATTCTAGTGCAACATTTCTACTACTAATGGTGACCTGTACACTTCCCAGCATGACCAGTACAGCACTTCAAACAAACACAGCCTTTTCTTAGCCACAGCAAGGTGCAGCCACGACAGACAGCCTTCCCTAAGTCAGCATGTCACACTGCATCCATAACACTGAGCTTCCAGGAACACATCTGGGGGACTGATACAAGTTGCTGTGTAGGTCATTTGTCCCAGCAGACTCTTTCACACCAAGCAGGCATGAGGTGGTAGTCTGTGCAGTGCGTCAGTGCTTGGAATTTTGAACCGGTCTTGCTGCATCTATGGCCCAGAGACCAAACACAGACCAAACAGAGGGCTAGCTGAACCTAACACAAACCAAACAGACGCCCACCAGAACCATACACAGGCCCACAGAACTAACTGACTGGCTGGCCGGCTGACTCGCTGGCTGAGTGACTGACTGACTGACTGACTGACTGGCTGGCTGGCTGGCTTGCTGGCTGGCTTACTAACTGACTGACTGACTGACTGGCTGGCTGAGTGACTGATTGACTGGCTGGTTAGCTAGTTGGGTGGCTAGCTGGTTGGTTGAATGGCTGACTGACTGACTGACTGACTGACTGACTGACTGACTAGCTGAGTGACTGATTGATTGGCTGGTTGGTTGAATGCCTAGCTGGCTGGTTGAATGGCTGACTGACTGACTGACTGACTGACTGACTGACTGACTGACTGACTGACTAACTGACTGACTGACTAGCTGAGTGACTGATTGATTGGCTGGTTTGTCGAATGGCTAGCTGGCTGGTTGAATGGCTAACTGACTGACTGACTGACTGACTGACTGACTGACTGACTGACTGACTAACTGAGTGACTGATTGATTGGCTGGTTGGTTGAATGGCTAGCTGGCTGGTTGAATGGCTGACTGACTGACTGACTGACTGACTTACTGACTGACTGACTGACTAACTGACTAGCTGAGTGACTGATTGATTGGCTGGTTGGTTGAATGGCTGACTGACTGACTGACTGACTGACTGACTGACTGACTGACTGACTGACTGACTGACTGACTGAGTGACTGATTGATTGGCTAGTTGGTTGAATGGCTAGCTGGCTGGTTGAATGGCTGACTGACTGGCTGACTGACTGACTAACTGACTGACTGACTGACTGACTGACTGACTGACTGACTAGCTGAGTGACTGATTGATTGGCTGGTTGGTTGCATGACTAGCTGGCTGGTTGAATGGCTGACTGACTGACTGACTGACTGACTGACTGACTGACTGACTGACTGACTGACTGACTAGCTGAGTGACTGATTGATTGGCTGGTTGGTTGAATGGCTAGCTGGCTGGTTGAATGGCTAACTGACTGACTGACTGACTGACTGACTGACTGACTGACTGACTGACTGACTAACTGAGTGACTGATTGATTGGCTGGTTGGTTGAATGGCTAGCTGGCTGGTTGAATGGCTGACTGACTGACTGACTGACTGACTGACTGACTGACTGACTGACTGACTGACTGACTGACTGACTGACTAACTGACTAGCTGAGTGACTGATTGATTGGCTGGTTGGTTGAATGGCTAGCTGGCTGGTTGAATGGCTGACTGACTGACTGACTGACTGACTGACTGACTGACTGACTGACTGACTGACTGACTGACTGACTGACTGAGTGACTGATTGATTGGCTAGTTGGTTGAATGGCTAGCTGGCTGGTTGAATGGCTGACTGACTGGCTGACTGACTGACTGACTGACTGACTGACTGACTGACTGACTGACTGACTGACTGACTAGCTGAGTGACTGATTGATTGGCTGGTTGGTTGAATGCCTAGCTGGCTGGTTGAATGGCTGACTGACTGACTGACTGACTGACTGACTGACTGACTGACTGACTGACTGACTAGCTGAGTGACTGATTTATTGGTTGGTTGGTTGAATGGCTAGCTGGCTGGTTGAATGGCTAACTGACTGACTGACTGACTGACTGACTGACTGACTGACTGACTGACTGACTGACTGACTGACTAACTGAGTGACTGATTGATTGGCTGGTTGGTTGAATGGCTAGCTGGCTGGTTAAATGGCTGACTGACTGACTGACTGACTGACTGACTGACTGACTGACTGACTGACTGACTGACTGACTAACTGACTAGCTGAGTGACTGATTGATTGGCTGGTTGGTTGAATGGCTAGCTGGCTGGTTGAATGGCTGACTGACTGACTGACTGACTGACTGACTGACTGACTGACTGACTGACTGACTAGCTGAGTGACTGATTGATTGGCTAGTTGGTTGAATGGCTAGCTGGCTGGTTGAATGGCTGACTGACTGGCTGACTGACTGACTGACTGACTGACTGACTGACTAGCTGAGTGACTGATTGATTGGCTGGTTGGTTGAATGGCTAGCTGGCTGGTTGAATGGCTGACTGACTGACTGACTGACTGACTGACTGACTGACTGACTGACTGAGGCAGAGAGACAGGTAGGTGTTGGCAGGGTTGGTTTGGTTTGGAGTGTTGAGGTTTTATGATATTGTAGAGACAGAGAGGTTCAAAGCTTAATTAGACTTGTATCTTTGAGCCATGAGTCAGTAGAGAGGGAGAAAGAGGCAGACAGGCAGAGAGACAGGAAAAACAGGGAGGAAGAAAAGCTATTTGCACTGTACCTATAGGTCAGTATGGTGTAGAGTTGTATACTTGAATCAAGAGTAAATATAGACGCAGATACGAAGGCGGGCAAGCTGAGAGAGAGGGAAAGAAAGGGTCTGAATGAAAGGGAGGAGTCAGGCCTGCAGAAGGGGAGCTTTTGGTATTGTTTACTGATTAGTGTGATAAAGTGTTGTGTTGTGTTGTGAGGCGCAGAGAAAGAGAGAGAGGCTTGTGTGGTGATATTTCATGTTGATGTACAGCAATATGAAATAGTTCTCAGGAGAGAGAGAAAGAGATAGAAATTAGTGACACACACACACAAACACACACACACACACAGTAATACTCTATAGAAACCTATTTCTTTCCTAATTTGTCTATCTCCATCTTGTTTTTCATTGTAAGTCATTAATGTTTATCTAGTATTGTCTTGGCATTATTAAAACATGAGGTATATTATTATTAGTGGTTGTAGTTTTGTATCACAACATTAACTTATATTAGTTTTGCCTGAAAATCTCTCGTTTTCTAACATTCTCCCATCCTGCAGGCCTGAGTCCAGACCGAGACCCAGAGAAATGTAAACAAACGCACCAGTCAGACTTGATATAGGAGTGAATTTGTTGCTTTTTAAAGCGGCAGTCGGTCTGTACATGTGTGAGGTGGCGAGGGGTGTCGCCAGGGGGCGGCTAGTAGCGTCTGCCACCAGGGAAATATGTAAAAACATAAAAAAGACGCTTCTCAAGAAAGGTAAGGCCGGTTGCAGCTTTTATTTTTTCTTTATTTCTTTCCATCAGGTTAGGTTTATATTAATTCAGTTAGTTAGGTTTGGTTAAGTCTCTCTCTCTCTCTCTCTCTCTCTCTCTCTCTCTCTCTCTCTCTCTCTCTCTCTCTCTCTCTCTCTCTCTCTCTCTCTCTCTCTCTCTGTGTGGTGCTAATGGTGCAGGAAGGCCTTGTCTACCTGCACCATAAGCCACTATACCATGCGTCACTGTACATTTAAACTGTACCCCAAAAACTTAACCTAACTGGCCCTCACTTAAAAAAAAATATATCGTTTTTTTTTCGTGTTCTTAATATTTCAGTGCTACAATACCACATCACTGTACCCTATGATGCTAATGGTGCAGGAAGGCCTTGTCTACCTTCACCATAAGCGACTGTACCATGCGTCACTGTACCTTAAAACTGTACCACAAAAACAACCTAACTAGCCCTCACCTGAAAAAAAATATCTTTTTTTTTTTGTGTTTGCTTAATATTTCAGTGCTACAGTACCACAGCACTGTACTCTATGGTGCTAATGGTGCAGGAAGGCCTTGTCTACCTTCACCATAAGCCACTGTACCATGTGTCACTGTACCTTAAATCTGTACCACAAAAACAACCTAACTGGCCCTCACCTGAAAAAAAATCTCTTTTTTTTTTAACCTAACCTAACCTAACCTAACTTTACCTAACCTAACCTAACCTAACCTAACCTGACCTGACCTGACCTAACCTAACCTAACCTAACCTAACCTGACCTAACCTAACCTAACCTAACCTAACCTGACCTGACCTAACCTAACCTAACCTAACCTAACCTAACCTAACCTAACCTAACCTAACCTATCCTAACCTAACCGAGACATTAAAAATTAGTCACAAGGCAAAAAGACGATTCAAAGTGACTGACATACCAAGCAATTAATTAGTGAAATCAGTCTTTGTTGACTACTCCAAAGCCTTTCAGTTTGTCGACCTCAGTATACTGTTAGGAAAAAGTGCATTATTAAGACATTATTAGTGGTTGTATCACGGTATTTTATAATAGACTTATAACTAGTTTCCCCTGAAAATCTTTCGTTTTCTATCATTCTTTCATTCTACACGCCTGAGCCCTGACAGAGACCCAGAGAAATGTAAACAGGCACGAGTCAGACTTGATATAGGGCTGAATTTGTTGCTTTTCAGAGAGGGGCAGTCGGTCTGTACATGCGTGAGGTGGCGAGAGGCGTGTCCAGGGGGCGGCTAGTAGCGTGTGCCACCGTGGAAATATGTACAGACATAAAGAAGACGCCCTCAAGAAAGGTAAGGCCGGTTCCAGCTTTTATTTTTATTTATTTATTTCCATCCCGGCCTGGGACCCCCGCTTTCCCGAGTCCTGAGGTGTTGGGGGACGGCCCGGGGGTGCTGTGTGCCCGTGAGTGTACCAGGTGCTCAAGCTTATACAAAACAAGGAAAGTTTGAAGCATTTTTAGAGGGGCAGTCGGTCTGTACATGCGTGTACATTAATTTTGAGGTGTTCCTTGTCATCCCCTGTCACTCCTGCCTGCCTCTGTCACCTCTACCAATCCCTGTCAAGCTCTGCCAAGCCCTTTGTCACCTCTCAAGTAATGAGGTGCCTTGAGATGTGAGATTTTAAACAGAAGCCTTTGCTGTCACCCCTGCCAAGCCCTACCAAACCCTGTCAGCCCCCACCAAGGCCCTCTCAAGCCACCACTCAACCCCCTACCGAGACCTATCAGCTCTATAATCTGAAAAAAGTGCAGTGTCTTAGGAGGGATTGATTAAGTAAACAGTGACTTATGGCCAAAATGGAACTATATGGAGATTAAGTAGAGATTAGAATAGAAGCTGAAATTGAGCAGGATAGTTACAATCACAGACTTCCAACTTGCTACTCCTTGGTGTGAAAGAATCTGCAGGAAATTAAGTACATGGCAACTCCTGTTAGTCCCTCATGTGTTCTTGAAAGCAGACTGACAGATTCAGTGTGTGACATGCTGACGTGGGGGAAGGCTGTCTGGTGGCTGCTCTATGCTGTAGCTAACAAAATGGTTGTGTTTCAAGTGTTGTCATGCCTGGAAAGTCTACAGGTCATCATTACTAGTATAAATGTGTACTACAATGGTGAAATTTAGTGAAAAAAATGTGCTGTTTATGTATTGGCAGGGAAAGATTTGTGCTCATCAAGACAATGATAAAAAAAATTTTTATATTATTATTATTATTACTATTTTTTTTCTTTTACTTGTTTTGCTGTAAGATGAGACTACAATAACTGCCCCTTGATGCCCTATAAGGTACCGCCAAGCACCAAGGGGCGGCCACCACGGTGCACAGTGAAGCACGTCCCAGCATCCCTGTCACCATCTTTTCCCTGCCAATAATTATGCATTACATTTCCCAACTAATTTCATTCTAGTGCAACATTTCTACTACTAATGGTGACCTGTACACTTCCCAGCATGACCAGTACAGCACTTCAAACAAACACAGCCTTTTCTTAGCCACAGCAAGGTGCAGCCACGACAGACAGCCTTCCCTAAGTCAGCATGTCACACTGCATCCATAACACTGAGCTTCCAGGAACACATCTGGGGGACTGATACAAGTTGCTGTGTAGGTCATTTGTCCCAGCAGACTCTTTCACACCAAGCAGGCATGAGGTGGTAGTCTGTGCAGTGCGTCAGTGCTTGGAATTTTGAACCGGTCTTGCTGCATCTATGGCCCAGAGACCAAACACAGACCAAACAGAGGGCTAGCTGAACCTAACACAAACCAAACAGACGCCCACCAGAACCATACACAGGCCCACAGAACTAACTGACTGGCTGGCCGGCTGACTCGCTGGCTGAGTGACTGACTGACTGACTGACTGACTGGCTGGCTGGCTGGCTTGCTGGCTGGCTTACTAACTGACTGACTGACTGACTGGCTGGCTGAGTGACTGATTGACTGGCTGGTTAGCTAGTTGGGTGGCTAGCTGGTTGGTTGAATGGCTGACTGACTGACTGACTGACTGACTGACTGACTGACTAGCTGAGTGACTGATTGATTGGCTGGTTGGTTGAATGCCTAGCTGGCTGGTTGAATGGCTGACTGACTGACTGACTGACTGACTGACTGACTGACTGACTGACTGACTAACTGACTGACTGACTAGCTGAGTGACTGATTGATTGGCTGGTTTGTCGAATGGCTAGCTGGCTGGTTGAATGGCTAACTGACTGACTGACTGACTGACTGACTGACTGACTGACTGACTGACTAACTGAGTGACTGATTGATTGGCTGGTTGGTTGAATGGCTAGCTGGCTGGTTGAATGGCTGACTGACTGACTGACTGACTGACTTACTGACTGACTGACTGACTAACTGACTAGCTGAGTGACTGATTGATTGGCTGGTTGGTTGAATGGCTGACTGACTGACTGACTGACTGACTGACTGACTGACTGACTGACTGACTGACTGACTGACTGAGTGACTGATTGATTGGCTAGTTGGTTGAATGGCTAGCTGGCTGGTTGAATGGCTGACTGACTGGCTGACTGACTGACTAACTGACTGACTGACTGACTGACTGACTGACTGACTGACTAGCTGAGTGACTGATTGATTGGCTGGTTGGTTGCATGCCTAGCTGGCTGGTTGAATGGCTGACTGACTGACTGACTGACTGACTGACTGACTGACTGACTGACTGACTGACTGACTGACTGACTAGCTGAGTGACTGATTGATTGGCTGGTTGGTTGAATGGCTAGCTGGCTGGTTGAATGGCTAACTGACTGACTGACTGACTGACTGACTGACTGACTGACTGACTGACTGACTAACTGAGTGACTGATTGATTGGCTGGTTGGTTGAATGGCTAGCTGGCTGGTTGAATGGCTGACTGACTGACTGACTGACTGACTGACTGACTGACTGACTGACTGACTGACTGACTAGCTGAGTGACTGATTGATTGGCTGGTTGGTTGAATGGCTAGCTGGCTGGTTGAATGGCTGACTGACTGACTGACTGACTGACTGACTGACTGACTGACTGACTGACTGACTGACTGACTGACTGACTGACCGACTGATTGATTGGCTAGTTGGTTGAATGGCTAGCTGGCTGGTTGAATGGCTGACTGACTGGCTGACTGACTGACTGACTGACTGACTGACTGACTGACTGACTGACTGACTGACTAGCTGAGTGACTGATTGATTGGCTGGTTGGTTGAATGCCTAGCTGGCTGGTTGAATGGCTGACTGACTGACTGACTGACTGACTGACTGACTGACTGACTGACTGACTGACTAGCTGAGTGACTGATTTATTGGCTGGTTGGTTGAATGGCTAGCTGGCTGGTTGAATGGCTAACTGACTGACTGACTGACTGACTGACTGACTGACTGACTGACTGACTGACTGACTGACTGACTAACTGAGTGACTGATTGATTGGCTGGTTGGTTGAATGGCTAGCTGGCTGGTTGAATGGCTGACTGACTGACTGACTGACTGACTGACTGACTGACTGACTGACTGACTGACTGACTGACTAACTGACTAGCTGAGTGACTGATTGATTGGCTGGTTGGTTGAATGGCTAGCTGGCTGGTTGAATGGCTGACTGACTGACTGACTGACTGACTGACTGACTGACTGACTGACTGACTGACTAGCTGAGTGACTGATTGATTGGCTAGTTGGTTGAATGGCTAGCTGGCTGGTTGAATGGCTGACTGACTGGCTGACTGACTGACTGACTGACTGACTGACTGACTAGCTGAGTGACTGATTGATTGGCTGGTTGGTTGAATGGCTAGCTGGCTGGTTGAATGGCTGACTGACTGACTGACTGACTGACTGACTGACTGACTGACTGACTGAGGCAGAGAGACAGGTAGGTGTTGGCAGGGTTGGTTTGGTTTGGAGTGTTGAGGTTTTATGATATTGTAGAGACAGAGAGGTTCAAAGCTTAATTAGACTTGTATCTTTGAGCCATGAGTCAGTAGAGAGGGAGAAAGAGGCAGACAGGCAGAGAGACAGGAAAAACAGGGAGGAAGAAAAGCTATTTGCACTGTACCTATAGGTCAGTATGGTGTAGAGTTGTATACTTGAATCAAGAGTAAATATAGACGCAGATACGAAGGCGGGCAAGCTGAGAGAGAGGGAAAGAAAGGGTCTGAATGAAAGGGAGGAGTCAGGCCTGCAGAAGGGGAGCTTTTGGTATTGTTTACTGATTAGTGTGATAAAGTGTTGTGTTGTGTTGTGAGGTGCAGAGAAAGAGAGAGAGGCTTGTGTGGTGATATTTCATGTTGATGTACAGCAATATGAAATAGTTCTCAGGAGAGAGAGAAAGAGATAGAAATTAGTGACACACACACACACACACACACACACACACACACACACACACAGTAATACTCTATAGAAACCTATTTCTTTCCTAATTTGTCTATCTCCATCTTGTTTTTCATTGTAAGTCATTAATGTTTATCTTGTATTGTCTTGGCATTATTAAAACATGAGGTATATTATTATTAGTGGTTGTAGTTTTGTATCACAACATTAACTTATATTAGTTTTGCCTGAAAATCTCTCGTTTTCTAACATTCTCCCATCCTGCAGGCCTGAGTCCAGACCGAGACCCAGAGAAATGTAAACAAACGCACCAGTCAGACTTGATATAGGAGTGAATTTGTTGCTTTTTAAAGCGGCAGTCGGTCTGTACATGTGTGAGGTGGCGAGGGGTGTCGCCAGGGGGCGGCTAGTAGCGTCTGCCACCAGGGAAATATGTAAAAACATAAAAAAGACGCTTCTCAAGAAAGGTAAGGCCGGTTGCAGCTTTTATTTTTTCTTTATTTCTTTCCATCAGGTTAGGTTTATATTAATTCAGTTAGTTAGGTTTGGTTAAGTCTCTCTCTCTCTCTCTCTCTCTCTCTCTCTCTCTCTCTCTCTCTCTCTCTCTCTCTCTCTCTCTCTCTCTCTCTCTCTCTCTCTCTCTCTGTGTGGTGCTAATGGTGCAGGAAGGCCTTGTCTACCTGCACCATAAGCCACTATACCATGCGTCACTGTACATTTAAACTGTACCCCAAAAACTTAACCTAACTGGCCCTCACTTAAAAAAAAATATATCGTTTTTTTTTCGTGTTCTTAATATTTCAGTGCTACAATACCACATCACTGTACCCTATGATGCTAATGGTGCAGGAAGGCCTTGTCTACCTTCACCATAAGCGACTGTACCATGCGTCACTGTACCTTAAAACTGTACCACAAAAACAACCTAACTGGCCCTCACCTGAAAAAAAATATCTTTTTTTTTTTGTGTTTGCTTAATATTTCAGTGCTACAGTACCACAGCACTGTACTCTATGGTGCTAATGGTGCAGGAAGGCCTTGTCTACCTTCACCATAAGCCACTGTACCATGTGTCACTGTACCTTAAATCTGTACTACAAAAACAACCTAACTGGCCCTCACCTGAAAAAAAATCTCTTTTTTTTTTAACCTAACCTAACCTAACCTAACCTTACCTAACCTAACCTAACCTAACCTAACCTAACCTGACCTGACCTGACCTAACCTAACCTAACCTAACCTAACCTAACCTGACCTAACTTAACCTAACCTAACCTAACCTGACCTGACCTAACCTAACCTAACCTAACCTAACCTAACCTAACCTAACCTAACCTAACCTATCCTAACCTAACCGAGACATTAAAAATTAGTCACAAGGCAAAAAGACGATTCAAAGTGACTGACATACCAAGCAATTAATTAGTGAATTCAGTCTTTGTTGACTACTCCAAAGCCTTTCAGTTTGTCGACCTCAGTATACTGTTAGGAAAAAGTGCATTATTAAGACATTATTAGTGGTTGTATCACGGTATTTTATAATAGACTTATAACTAGTTTCCCCTGAAAATCTTTCGTTTTCTATCATTCTTTCATTCTACACGCCTGAGCCCTGACAGAGACCCAGAGAAATGTAAACAGGCACGAGTCAGACTTGATATAGGGCTGAATTTGTTGCTTTTCAGAGAGGGGCAGTCGGTCTGTATATGCGTGAGGTGGCGAGAGGCGTGTCCAGGGGGCGGCTAGTAGCGTGTGCCACCGTGGAAATATGTACAGACATAAAGAAGACGCCCTCAAGAAAGGTAAGGCCGGTTCCAGCTTTTATTTTTATTTATTTATTTCCATCCCGGCCTGGGACCCCCCCTTTCCCGAGTCCTGAGGTGTTGGGGGACGGCCCGGGGGTGCTGTGTGCCCGTGAGTGTACCAGGTGCTCAAGCTTATACAAAACAAGGAAAGTTTGAAGCATTTTTAGAGGGGCAGTCGGTCTGTACATGCGTGTACATTAATTTTGAGGTGTTCCTTGTCATCCCCTGTCACTCCTGCCTGCCTCTGTCACCTCTACCAATCCCTGTCAAGCTCTGCCAAGCCCTTTCTCACCTCTCAAGTAATGAGGTGGCTTGAGATGTGAGATTTTAAACAGAAGCCTTTGCTGTCACCCCTGCCAAGCCCTACCAAACCCTGTCAGCCCCCACCAAGGCCCTCTCAAGCTTCACCAAGGCCTGTCAACCCCCTACCGAGACCTATCAGCTCTATAATCTGAAAAAAGTGCAGTGTCTTAGGAGGGATTGATTAAGTAAACAGTGACTTATGGCCAAAATGGAACTATATGGAGATTAAGTAGAAATTAGAATAGAAGCTGAAATTGAGCAGGATAGTTACAATCACAGACTTCCAACTTGCTACTCCTTGGTGTGAAAGAATCTGCAGGAAATTAAGTACATGGCAACTCCTGTTAGTCCCTCATGTGTTCTTGAAAGCAGACTGACAGATTCAGTGTGTGACATGCTGACGTGGGGGAAGGCTGTCTGGTGGCTGCTCTATGCTGTAGCTAACAAAATGGTTGTGTTTCAAGTGTTGTCATGCCTGGAAAGTCTACAGGTCATCATTACTAGTATAAATGTGTACTACAATGGTGAAATTTAGTGAAAAAATGTACTGTTTATGTATTGGCAGGGAAAGATTTGTGCTCATCAAGACAATGATAAAAAAAATTTTTATATTATTATTATTATTACTATTTTTTTTCTTTTACTTGTTTTGCTGTAAGATGAGACTACAATAACTGCCACTTGATGCCCTATAAGGTACCGCCAAGCACCAAGGGGCGGCCACCACGGTGCACAGTGAAGCACGTCCCAGCATCCCTGTCACCATCTTTTCCCTGCCAATAATTATGCATTACATTTCCCAACTAATTTCATTCTAGTGCAACATTTCTACTACTAATGGTGACCTGTACACTTCCCAGCATGACCAGTACAGCACTTCAAACAAACACAGCCTTTTCTTAGCCACAGCAAGGTGCAGCCACGACAGACAGCCTTCCCTAAGTCAGCATGTCACACTGCATCCATAACACTGAGCTTCCAGGAACACATCTGGGGGACTGATACAAGTTGCTGTGTAGGTCATTTGTCCCAGCAGACTCTTTCACACCAAGCAGGCATGAGGTGGTAGTCTGTGCAGTGCGTCAGTGCTTGGAATTTTGAACCGGTCTTGCTGCATCTATGGCCCAGAGACCAAACACAGACCAAACAGAGGGCTAGCTGAACCTAACACAAACCAAACAGACGCCCACCAGAACCATACACAGGCCCACAGAACTAACTGACTGGCTGGCCGGCTGACTCGCTGGCTGAGTGACTGACTGACTGACTGACTGACTGGCTGGCTGGCTGGCTTGCTGGCTGGCTTACTAACTGACTGACTGACTGACTGGCTGGCTGAGTGACTGATTGACTGGCTGGTTAGCTAGTTGGGTGGCTAGCTGGTTGGTTGAATGGCTGACTGACTGACTGACTGACTGACTGACTGACTGACTAGCTGAGTGACTGATTGATTGGCTGGTTGGTTGAATGCCTAGCTGGCTGGTTGAATGGCTGACTGACTGACTGACTGACTGACTGACTGACTGACTGACTGACTGACTGACTGACTGACTAACTGACTGACTGACTAGCTGAGTGACTGATTGATTAGCTGGTTTGTCGAATGGCTAGCTGGCTGGTTGAATGGCTAACTGACTGACTGACTGACTGACTGACTGACTGACTGACTGACTGACTAACTGAGTGACTGATTGATTGGCTGGTTGGTTGAATGGCTAGCTGGCTGGTTGAATGGCTGACTGACTGACTCACTGACTGACTTACTGACTGACTGACTGACTAACTGACTAGCTGAGTGACTGATTGATTGGCTGGTTGGTTGAATGGCTGACTGACTGACTGACTGACTGACTGACTGACTGACTGACTGACTGACTGACTGACTGACTAGCTGAGTGACTGATTGATTGGCTAGTTGGTTGAATGGCTAGCTGGCTGGTTGAATGGCTGACTGACTGGCTGACTGACTGACTAACTGACTGACTGACTGACTGACTGACTGACTGACTGACTAGCTGAGTGACTGATTGATTGGCTGGTTGGTTGCATGCCTAGCTGGCTGGTTGAATGGCTGACTGACTGACTGACTGACTGACTGACTGACTGACTGACTGACTGACTGACTGACTGACTGACTAGCTGAGTGACTGATTGATTGGCTGGTTGGTTGAATGGCTAGCTGGCTGGTTGAATGGCTAACTGACTGACTGACTGACTGACTGACTGACTGACTGACTGACTGACTGACTAACTGAGTGACTGATTGATTGGCTGGTTGGTTGAATGGCTAGCTGGCTGGTTGAATGGCTGACTGACTGACTGACTGACTGACTGACTGACTGACTGACTGACTGACTGACTGACTGACTAGCTGAGTGACTGATTGATTGGCTGGTTGGTTGAATGGCTAGCTGGCTGGTTGAATGGCTGACTGACTGACTGACTGACTGACTGACTGACTGACTGACTGACTGACTGACTGACTGACTGACTGACTGACCGACTGATTGATTGGCTAGTTGGTTGAATGGCTAGCTGGCTGGTTGAATGGCTGACTGACTGGCTGACTGACTGACTGACTGACTGACTGACTGACTGACTGACTGACTGACTGACTAGCTGAGTGACTGATTGATTGGCTGGTTGGTTGAATGCCTAGCTGGCTGGTTGAATGGCTGACTGACTGACTGACTGACTGACTGACTGACTGACTGACTGACTGACTGACTAGCTGAGTGACTGATTTATTGGCTGGTTGGTTGAATGGCTAGCTGGCTGGTTGAATGGCTAACTGACTGACTGACTGACTGACTGACTGACTGACTGACTGACTGACTGACTGACTGACTGACTAACTGAGTGACTGATTGATTGGCTGGTTGGTTGAATGACTAGCTGGCTGGTTGAATGGCTGACTGACTGACTGACTGACTGACTGACTGACTGACTGACTGACTGACTGACTGACTGACTAACTGACTAGCTGAGTGACTGATTGATTGGCTGGTTGGTTGAATGGCTAGCTGGCTGGTTGAATGGCTGACTGACTGACTGACTGACTGACTGACTGACTGACTGACTGACTGACTGACTAGCTGAGTGACTGATTGATTGGCTAGTTGGTTGAATGGCTAGCTGGCTGGTTGAATGGCTGACTGACTGGCTGACTGACTGACTGACTGACTGACTGACTGACTGACTGACTGACTGACTAGCTGAGTGACTGATTGATTGGCTGGTTGGTTGAATGGCTAGCTGGCTGGTTGAATGGCTGACTGACTGACTGACTGACTGACTGACTGACTGACTGACTGACTGAGGCAGAGAGACAGGTAGGTGTTGGCAGGGTTGGTTTGGTTTGGAGTGTTGAGGTTTTATGATATTGTAGAGACAGAGAGGTTCAAAGCTTAATTAGACTTGTATCTTTGAGCCATGAGTCAGTAGAGAGGGAGAAAGAGGCAGACAGGCAGAGAGACAGGAAAAACAGGGAGGAAGAAAAGCTATTTGCACTGTACCTATAGGTCAGTATGGTGTAGAGTTGTATACTTGAATCAAGAGTAAATATAGACGCAGATACGAAGGCGGGCAAGCTGAGAGAGAGGGAAAGAAAGGGTCTGAATGAAAGGGAGGAGTCAGGCCTGCAGAAGGGGAGCTTTTGGTATTGTTTACTGATTAGTGTGATAAAGTGTTGTGTTGTGTTGTGAGGTGCAGAGAAAGAGAGAGAGGCTTGTGTGGTGATATTTCATGTTGATGTACAGCAATATGAAATAGTTCTCAGGAGAGAGAGAAAGAGATAGAAATTAGTGACACACACACACACACACACACACACACACACACACACACACAGTAATACTCTATAGAAACCTATTTCTTTCCTAATTTGTCTATCTCCATCTTGTTTTTCATTGTAAGTCATTAATGTTTATCTTGTATTGTCTTGGCATTATTAAAACATGAGGTATATTATTATTAGTGGTTGTAGTTTTGTATCACAACATTAACTTATATTAGTTTTGCCTGAAAATCTCTCGTTTTCTAACATTCTCCCATCCTGCAGGCCTGAGTCCAGACCGAGACCCAGAGAAATGTAAACAAACGCACCAGTCAGACTTGATATAGGAGTGAATTTGTTGCTTTTTAAAGCGGCAGTCGGTCTGTACATGTGTGAGGTGGCGAGGGGTGTCGCCAGGGGGCGGCTAGTAGCGTCTGCCACCAGGGAAATATGTAAAAACATAAAAAAGACGCTTCTCAAGAAAGGTAAGGCCGGTTGCAGCTTTTATTTTTTCTTTATTTCTTTCCATCAGGTTAGGTTTATATTAATTCAGTTAGTTAGGTTTGGTTAAGTCTCTCTCTCTCTCTCTCTCTCTCTCTCTCTCTCTCTCTCTCTCTCTCTCTCTCTCTCTCTCTCTCTCTCTCTCTCTCTCTCTCTCTCTCTGTGTGGTGCTAATGGTGCAGGAAGGCCTTGTCTACCTGCACCATAAGCCACTATACCATGCGTCACTGTACATTTAAACTGTACCCCAAAAACTTAACCTAACTGGCCCTCACTTAAAAAAAAATATATCGTTTTTTTTTCGTGTTCTTAATATTTCAGTGCTACAATACCACATCACTGTACCCTATGATGCTAATGGTGCAGGAAGGCCTTGTCTACCTTCACCATAAGCGACTGTACCATGCGTCACTGTACCTTAAAACTGTACCACAAAAACAACCTAACTGGCCCTCACCTGAAAAAAAATATCTTTTTTTTTTTGTGTTTGCTTAATATTTCAGTGCTACAGTACCACAGCACTGTACTCTATGGTGCTAATGGTGCAGGAAGGCCTTGTCTACCTTCACCATAAGCCACTGTACCATGTGTCACTGTACCTTAAATCTGTACTACAAAAACAACCTAACTGGCCCTCACCTGAAAAAAAATCTCTTTTTTTTTTAACCTAACCTAACCTAACCTAACCTTACCTAACCTAACCTAACCTAACCTAACCTAACCTGACCTGACCTGACCTAACCTAACCTAACCTAACCTAACCTAACCTGACCTAACTTAACCTAACCTAACCTAACCTGACCTGACCTAACCTAACCTAACCTAACCTAACCTAACCTAACCTAACCTAACCTAACCTATCCTAACCTAACCGAGACATTAAAAATTAGTCACAAGGCAAAAAGACGATTCAAAGTGACTGACATACCAAGCAATTAATTAGTGAATTCAGTCTTTGTTGACTACTCCAAAGCCTTTCAGTTTGTCGACCTCAGTATACTGTTAGGAAAAAGTGCATTATTAAGACATTATTAGTGGTTGTATCACGGTATTTTATAATAGACTTATAACTAGTTTCCCCTGAAAATCTTTCGTTTTCTATCATTCTTTCATTCTACACGCCTGAGCCCTGACAGAGACCCAGAGAAATGTAAACAGGCACGAGTCAGACTTGATATAGGGCTGAATTTGTTGCTTTTCAGAGAGGGGCAGTCGGTCTGTATATGCGTGAGGTGGCGAGAGGCGTGTCCAGGGGGCGGCTAGTAGCGTGTGCCACCGTGGAAATATGTACAGACATAAAGAAGACGCCCTCAAGAAAGGTAAGGCCGGTTCCAGCTTTTATTTTTATTTATTTATTTCCATCCCGGCCTGGGACCCCCCCTTTCCCGAGTCCTGAGGTGTTGGGGGACGGCCCGGGGGTGCTGTGTGCCCGTGAGTGTACCAGGTGCTCAAGCTTATACAAAACAAGGAAAGTTTGAAGCATTTTTAGAGGGGCAGTCGGTCTGTACATGCGTGTACATTAATTTTGAGGTGTTCCTTGTCATCCCCTGTCACTCCTGCCTGCCTCTGTCACCTCTACCAATCCCTGTCAAGCTCTGCCAAGCCCTTTCTCACCTCTCAAGTAATGAGGTGGCTTGAGATGTGAGATTTTAAACAGAAGCCTTTGCTGTCACCCCTGCCAAGCCCTACCAAACCCTGTCAGCCCCCACCAAGGCCCTCTCAAGCCACCACTCAACCCCCTACCGAGACCTATCAGCTCTATAATCTGAAAAAAGTGCAGTGTCTTAGGAGGGATTGATTAAGTAAACAGTGACTTATGGCCAAAATGGAACTATATGGAGATTAAGTAGAGATTAGAATAGAAGCTGAAATTGAGCAGGATAGTTACAATCACAGACTTCCAACTTGCTACTCCTTGGTGTGAAAGAATCTGCAGGAAATTAAGTACATGGCAACTCCTGTTAGTCCCTCATGTGTTCTTGAAAGCAGACTGACAGATTCAGTGTGTGACATGCTGACGTGGGGGAAGGCTGTCTGGTGGCTGCTCTATGCTGTAGCTAACAAAATGGTTGTGTTTCAAGTGTTGTCATGCCTGGAAAGTCTACAGGTCATCATTACTAGTATAAATGTGTACTACAATGGTGAAATTTAGTGAAAAAATGTGCTGTTTATGTATTGGCAGGGAAAGATTTGTGCTCATCAAGACAATGATAAAAAAAATTTTTATATTATTATTATTATTACTATTTTTTTTCTTTTACTTGTTTTGCTGTAAGATGAGACTACAATAACTGCCCCTTGATGCCCTATAAGGTACTGCCAAGCACCAAGGGGCGGCCACCACGGTGCACAGTGAAGCACGTCCCAGCATCCCTGTCACCATCTTTTCCCTGCCAATAATTATGCATTACATTTCCCAACTAATTTCATTCTAGTGCAACATTTCTACTACTAATGGTGACCTGTACACTTCCCAGCATGACCAGTACAGCACTTCAAACAAACACAGCCTTTTC
>NW_026973803.1:5000-102500 GCF_035594125.1 Scylla paramamosain | reverse complement strand
AGAAGCCTTTGCTGTCACCCCTGCCAAGCCCTACCAAACCCTGTCAGCCCCCACCAAGGCCCTCTCAAGCTTCACCAAGGCCTGTCAACCCCCTACCGAGACCTATCAGCTCTATAATCTGAAAAAAGTGCAGTGTCTTAGGAGGGATTGATTAAGTAAACAGTGACTTATGGCCAAAATGGAACTATATGGAGATTAAGTAGAGATTAGAATAGAAGCTGAAATTGAGCAGGATAGTTACAATCACAGACTTCCAACTTGCTACTCCTTGGTGTGAAAGAATCTGCAGGAAATTAAGTACATGGCAACTCCTGTTAGTCCCTCATGTGTTCTTGAAAGCAGACTGACAGATTCAGTGTGTGACATGCTGACGTGGGGGAAGGCTGTCTGGTGGCTGCTCTATGCTGTAGCTAACAAAATGGTTGTGTTTCAAGTGTTGTCATGCCTGGAAAGTCTACAGGTCATCATTACTAGTATAAATGTGTACTACAATGGTGAAATTTAGTGAAAAAATGTGCTGTTTATGTATTGGCAGGGAAAGATTTGTGCTCATCAAGACAATGATAAAAAAAATTTTTATATTATTATTATTATTACTATTTTTTTTCTTTTACTTGTTTTGCTGTAAGATGAGACTACAATAACTGCCCCTTGATGCCCTATAAGGTACCGCCAAGCACCAAGGGGCGGCCACCACGGTGCACAGTGAAGCACGTCCCAGCATCCCTGTCACCATCTTTTCCCTGCCAATAATTATGCATTACATTTCCCAACTAATTTCATTCTAGTGCAACATTTCTACTACTAATGGTGACCTGTACACTTCCCAGCATGACCAGTACAGCACTTCAAACAAACACAGCCTTTTCTTAGCCACAGCAAGGTGCAGCCACGACAGACAGCCTTCCCTAAGTCAGCATGTCACACTGCATCCATAACACTGAGCTTCCAGGAACACATCTGGGGGACTGATACAAGTTGCTGTGTAGGTCATTTGTCCCAGCAGACTCTTTCACACCAAGCAGGCATGAGGTGGTAGTCTGTGCAGTGCGTCAGTGCTTGGAATTTTGAACCGGTCTTGCTGCATCTATGGCCCAGAGACCAAACACAGACCAAACAGAGGGCTAGCTGAACCTAACACAAACCAAACAGACGCCCACCAGAACCATACACAGGCCCACAGAACTAACTGACTGGCTGGCCGGCTGACTCGCTGGCTGAGTGACTGACTGACTGACTGACTGACTGGCTGGCTGGCTGGCTTGCTGGCTGGCTTACTAACTGACTGACTGACTGACTGGCTGGCTGAGTGACTGATTGACTGGCTGGTTAGCTAGTTGGGTGGCTAGCTGGTTGGTTGAATGGCTGACTGACTGACTGACTGACTGACTGACTGACTGACTAGCTGAGTGACTGATTGATTGGCTGGTTGGTTGAATGCCTAGCTGGCTGGTTGAATGGCTGACTGACTGACTGACTGACTGACTGACTGACTGACTGACTGACTGACTGACTGACTGACTGACTAACTGACTGACTGACTAGCTGAGTGACTGATTGATTGGCTGGTTTGTCGAATGGCTAGCTGGCTGGTTGAATGGCTAACTGACTGACTGACTGACTGACTGACTGACTGACTGACTGACTGACTAACTGAGTGACTGATTGATTGGCTGGTTGGTTGAATGGCTAGCTGGCTGGTTGAATGGCTGACTGACTGACTGACTGACTGACTTACTGACTGACTGACTGACTAACTGACTAGCTGAGTGACTGATTGATTGGCTGGTTGGTTGAATGGCTGACTGACTGACTGACTGACTGACTGACTGACTGACTGACTGACTGACTGACTGACTGACTAGCTGAGTGACTGATTGATTGGCTAGTTGGTTGAATGGCTAGCTGGCTGGTTGAATGGCTGACTGACTGGCTGACTGACTGACTAACTGACTGACTGACTGACTGACTGACTGACTGACTGACTAGCTGAGTGACTGATTGATTGGCTGGTTGGTTGCATGCCTAGCTGGCTGGTTGAATGGCTGACTGACTGACTGACTGACTGACTGACTGACTGACTGACTGACTGACTGACTGACTGACTGACTAGCTGAGTGACTGATTGATTGGCTGGTTGGTTGAATGGCTAGCTGGCTGGTTGAATGGCTAACTGACTGACTGACTGACTGACTGACTGACTGACTGACTGACTGACTGACTAACTGAGTGACTGATTGATTGGCTGGTTGGTTGAATGGCTAGCTGGCTGGTTGAATGGCTGACTGACTGACTGACTGACTGACTGACTGACTGACTGACTGACTGACTGACTGACTGACTAGCTGAGTGACTGATTGATTGGCTGGTTGGTTGAATGGCTAGCTGGCTGGTTGAATGGCTGACTGACTGACTGACTGACTGACTGACTGACTGACTGACTGACTGACTGACTGACTGACTGACTGACTGACTGATTGATTGGCTAGTTGGTTGAATGGCTAGCTGGCTGGTTGAATGGCTGACTGACTGGCTGACTGACTGACTGACTGACTGACTGACTGACTGACTGACTGACTGACTGACTAGCTGAGTGACTGATTGATTGGCTGGTTGGTTGAATGCCTAGCTGGCTGGTTGAATGGCTGACTGACTGACTGACTGACTGACTGACTGACTGACTGACTGACTGACTGACTAGCTGAGTGACTGATTTATTGGCTGGTTGGTTGAATGGCTAGCTGGCTGGTTGAATGGCTAACTGACTGACTGACTGACTGACTGACTGACTGACTGACTGACTGACTGACTGACTGACTGACTAACTGAGTGACTGATTGATTGGCTGGTTGGTTGAATGGCTAGCTGGCTGGTTGAATGGCTGACTGACTGACTGACTGACTGACTGACTGACTGACTGACTGACTGACTGACTGACTGACTAACTGACTAGCTGAGTGACTGATTGATTGGCTGGTTGGTTGAATGGCTAGCTGGCTGGTTGAATGGCTGACTGACTGACTGACTGACTGACTGACTGACTGACTGACTGACTGACTGACTAGCTGAGTGACTGATTGATTGGCTAGTTGGTTGAATGGCTAGCTGGCTGGTTGAATGGCTGACTGACTGGCTGACTGACTGACTGACTGACTGACTGACTGACTGACTGACTGACTGACTAGCTGAGTGACTGATTGATTGGCTGGTTGGTTGAATGGCTAGCTGGCTGGTTGAATGGCTGACTGACTGACTGACTGACTGACTGACTGACTGACTGACTGACTGAGGCAGAGAGACAGGTAGGTGTTGGCAGGGTTGGTTTGGTTTGGAGTGTTGAGGTTTTATGATATTGTAGAGACAGAGAGGTTCAAAGCTTAATTAGACTTGTATCTTTGAGCCATGAGTCAGTAGAGAGGGAGAAAGAGGCAGACAGGCAGAGAGACAGGAAAAACAGGGAGGAAGAAAAGCTATTTGCACTGTACCTATAGGTCAGTATGGTGTAGAGTTGTATACTTGAATCAAGAGTAAATATAGACGCAGATACGAAGGCGGGCAAGCTGAGAGAGAGGGAAAGAAAGGGTCTGAATGAAAGGGAGGAGTCAGGCCTGCAGAAGGGGAGCTTTTGGTATTGTTTACTGATTAGTGTGATAAAGTGTTGTGTTGTGTTGTGAGGTGCAGAGAAAGAGAGAGAGGCTTGTGTGGTGATATTTCATGTTGATGTACAGCAATATGAAATAGTTCTCAGGAGAGAGAGAAAGAGATAGAAATTAGTGACACACACACACACACACACACACACACACACACACACACACACACACACACACAGTAATACTCTATAGAAACCTATTTCTTTCCTAATTTGTCTATCTCCATCTTGTTTTTCATTGTAAGTCATTAATGTTTATCTTGTATTGTCTTGGCATTATTAAAACATGAGGTATATTATTATTAGTGGTTGTAGTTTTGTATCACAACATTAACTTATATTAGTTTTGCCTGAAAATCTCTCGTTTTCTAACATTCTCCCATCCTGCAGGCCTGAGTCCAGACCGAGACCCAGAGAAATGTAAACAAACGCACCAGTCAGACTTGATATAGGAGTGAATTTGTTGCTTTTTAAAGCGGCAGTCGGTCTGTACATGTGTGAGGTGGCGAGGGGTGTCGCCAGGGGGCGGCTAGTAGCGTCTGCCACCAGGGAAATATGTAAAAACATAAAAAAGACGCTTCTCAAGAAAGGTAAGGCCGGTTGCAGCTTTTATTTTTTCTTTATTTCTTTCCATCAGGTTAGGTTTATATTAATTCAGTTAGTTAGGTTTGGTTAAGTCTCTCTCTCTCTCTCTCTCTCTCTCTCTCTCTCTCTCTCTCTCTCTCTCTCTCTCTCTCTCTCTCTCTCTCTCTCTCTCTCTCTCTGTGTGGTGCTAATGGTGCAGGAAGGCCTTGTCTACCTGCACCATAAGCCACTATACCATGTGTCACTGTACATTTAAACTGTACCCCAAAAACTTAACCTAACTGGCCCTCACTTAAAAAAAAATATATCGTTTTTTTTTCGTGTTCTTAATATTTCAGTGCTACAATACCACATCACTGTACCCTATGATGCTAATGGTGCAGGAAGGCCTTGTCTACCTTCACCATAAGCGACTGTACCATGCGTCACTGTACCTTAAAACTGTACCACAAAAACAACCTAACTAGCCCTCACCTGAAAAAAAATATCTTTTTTTTTTGTGTGTTTGCTTAATATTTCAGTGCTACAGTACCACAGCACTGTACTCTATGGTGCTAATGGTGCAGGAAGGCCTTGTCTACCTTCACCATAAGCCACTGTACCATGTGTCACTGTACCTTAAATCTGTACCACAAAAACAACCTAACTGGCCCTCACCTGAAAAAAAATCTCTTTTTTTTTTAACCTAACCTAACCTAACCTAACCTTACCTAACCTAACCTAACCTAACCTAACCTGACCTGACCTGACCTAACCTAACCTAACCTAACCTAACCTGACCTAACCTAACCTAACCTAACCTAACCTGACCTGACCTAACCTAACCTAACCTAACCTAACCTAACCTAACCTAACCTAACCTATCCTAACCTAACCGAGACATTAAAAATTAGTCACAAGGCAAAAAGACGATTCAAAGTGACTGACATACCAAGCAATTAATTAGTGAAATCAGTCTTTGTTGACTACTCCAAAGCCTTTCAGTTTGTCGACCTCAGTATACTGTTAGGAAAAAGTGCATTATTAAGACATTATTAGTGGTTGTATCACGGTATTTTATAATAGACTTATAACTAGTTTCCCCTGAAAATCTTTCGTTTTCTATCATTCTTTCATTCTACACGCCTGAGCCCTGACAGAGACCCAGAGAAATGTAAACAGGCACGAGTCAGACTTGATATAGGGCTGAATTTGTTGCTTTTCAGAGAGGGGCAGTCGGTCTGTACATGCGTGAGGTGGCGAGAGGCGTGTCCAGGGGGCGGCTAGTAGCGTGTGCCACCGTGGAAATATGTACAGACATAAAGAAGACGCCCTCAAGAAAGGTAAGGCCGGTTCCAGCTTTTATTTTTATTTATTTATTTCCATCCCGGCCTGGGACCCCCCCTTTCCCGAGTCCTGAGGTGTTGGGGGACGGCCCGGGGGTGCTGTGTGCCCGTGAGTGTACCAGGTGCTCAAGCATATACAAAACAAGGAAAGTTTGAAGCATTTTTAGAGGGGCAGTCGGTCTGTACATGCGTGTACATTAATTTTGAGGTGTTCCTTGTCATCCCCTGTCACTCCTGCCTGCCTCTGTCACCTCTACCAATCCCTGTCAAGCTCTGCCAAGCCCTTTGTCACCTCTCAAGTAATGAGGTGGCTTGAGATGTGAGATTTTAAACAGAAGCCTTTGCTGTCACCCCTGCCAAGCCCTACCAAACCCTGTCAGCCCCCACCAAGGCCCTCTCAAGCCACCACTCAACCCCCTACCGAGACCTATCAGCTCTATAATCTGAAAAAAGTGCAGTGTCTTAGGAGGGATTGATTAAGTAAACAGTGACTTATGGCCAAAATGGAACTATATGGAGATTAAGTAGAGATTAGAATAGAAGCTGAAATTGAGCAGGATAGTTACAATCACAGACTTCCAACTTGCTACTCCTTGGTGTGAAAGAATCTGCAGGAAATTAAGTACATGGCAACTCCTGTTAGTCCCTCATGTGTTCTTGAAAGCAGACTGACAGATTCAGTGTGTGACATGCTGACGTGGGGGAAGGCTGTCTGGTGGCTGCTCTATGCTGTAGCTAACAAAATGGTTGTGTTTCAAGTGTTGTCATGCCTGGAAAGTCTACAGGTCATCATTACTAGTATAAATGTGTACTACAATGGTGAAATTTAGTGAAAAAATGTGCTGTTTATGTATTGGCAGGGAAAGATTTGTGCTCATCAAGACAATGATAAAAAAATTTTTATATTATTATTATTATTACTATTTTTTTTCTTTTACTTGTTTTGCTGTAAGATGAGACTACAATTACTGCCCCTTGATGCCCTATAAGGTACCGCCAAGCACCAAGGGGCGGCCACCACGGTGCACAGTGAAGCACGTCCCAGCATCCCTGTCACCATCTTTTCCCTGCCAATAATTATGCATTACATTTCCCAACTAATTTCATTCTAGTGCAACATTTCTACTACTAATGGTGACCTGTACACTTCCCAGCATGACCAGTACAGCACTTCAAACAAACACAGCCTTTTCTTAGCCACAGCAAGGTGCAGCCACGACAGACAGCCTTCCCTAAGTCAGCATGTCACACTGCATCCATAACACTGAGCTTCCAGGAACACATCTGGGGGACTGATACAAGTTGCTGTGTAGGTCATTTGTCCCAGCAGACTCTTTCACACCAAGCAGGCATGAGGTGGTAGTCTGTGCAGTGCGTCAGTGCTTGGAATTTTGAACCGGTCTTGCTGCATCTATGGCCCAGAGACCAAACACAGACCAAACAGAGGGCTAGCTGAACCTAACACAAACCAAACAGACGCCCACCAGAACCATACACAGGCCCACAGAACTAACTGACTGGCTGGCCGGCTGACTCGCTGGCTGAGTGACTGACTGACTGACTGACTGAATGGCTGGCTGACTGGCTTGCTGGCTGGCTTACTAACTGACTGACTGACTGACTGGCTGGCTGAGTGACTGATTGACTGGCTGGTTAGCTAGTTGGGTGGCTAGCTGGTTGGTTGAATGGCTGACTGACTGACTGACTGACTGACTGACTGACTGACTAGCTGAGTGACTGATTGATTGGCTGGTTGGTTGAATGCCTAGCTGGCTGGTTGAATGGGTGACTGACTGACTGACTGACTGACTGACTGACTGACTGACTGACTGACTAACTGACTGACTGACTAGCTGAGTGACTGATTGATTGGCTGGTTTGTCGAATGGCTAGCTGGCTGGTTGAATGGCTAACTGACTGACTGACTGACTGACTGACTGACTGACTGACTGACTGACTAACTGAGTGACTGATTGATTGGCTGGTTGGTTGAATGGCTAGCTGGCTGGTTGAATGGCTGACTGACTGACTGACTGACTGACTTACTGACTGACTGACTGACTAACTGACTAGCTGAGTGACTGATTGATTGGCTGGTTGGTTGAATGGCTGACTGACTGACTGACTGACTGACTGACTGACTGACTGACTAACTGACTGACTGACTGACTAGCTGAGTGACTGATTGATTGGCTAGTTGGTTGAATGGCTAGCTGGCTGGTTGAATGGCTGACTGACTGGCTGACTGACTGACTAACTGACTGACTGACTGACTGACTGACTGACTGACTGACTAGCTGAGTGACTGATTGATTGGCTGGTTGGTTGCATGCCTAGCTGGCTGGTTGAATGGCTGACTGACTGACTGACTGACTGACTGACTGACTGACTGACTGACTGACTGACTGACTGACTGACTGACTAGCTGAGTGACTGATTGATTGGCTGGTTGGTTGAATGGCTAGCTGGCTGGTTGAATGGCTAACTGACTGACTGACTGACTGACTGACTGACTGACTGACTGACTGACTGACTAACTGAGTGACTGATTGATTGGCTGGTTGGTTGAATGGCTAGCTGGCTGGTTGAATGGCTGACTGACTGACTGACTGACTGACTGACTGACTGACTGACTGACTGACTGACTGACTGACTAGCTGAGTGACTGATTGATTGGCTGGTTGGTTGAATGGCTAGCTGGCTGGTTGAATGGCTGACTGACTGACTGACTGACTGACTGACTGACTGACTGACTGACTGACTGACTGACTGAGTGACTGATTGATTGGCTAGTTGGTTGAATGGCTAGCTGGCTGGTTGAATGGCTGACTGACTGGCTGACTGACTGACTGACTGACTGACTGACTGACTGACTGACTGACTGACTGACTAGCTGAGTGACTGATTGATTGGCTGGTTGGTTGAATGCCTAGCTGGCTGGTTGAATGGCTGACTGACTGACTGACTGACTGACTGACTGACTGACTGACTGACTGACTGACTAGCTGAGTGACTGTATTATTGCTGGTTGGTTGAATGGCTAGCTGGCTGGTTGAATGGCTAACTGACTGACTGACTGACTGACTGACTGACTGACTGACTGACTGACTGACTGACTGACTGACTGACTAACTGAGTGACTGATTGATTGGCTGGTTGGTTGAATGGCTAGCTGGCTGGTTGAATGGCTGACTGACTGACTGACTGACTGACTGACTGACTGACTGACTGACTGACTGACTAACTGACTAGCTGAGTGACTGATTGATTGGCTGGTTGGTTGAATGGCTAGCTGGCTGGTTGAATGGCTGACTGACTGACTGACTGACTGACTGACTGACTGACTAGCTGAGTGACTGATTGATTGGCTAGTTGGTTGAATGGCTAGCTGGCTGGTTGAATGGCTGACTGACTGGCTGACTGACTGACTGACTGACTGACTGACTGACTGACTGACTGACTGACTGACTAGCTGAGTGACTGATTGATTGGCTGGTTGGTTGAATGGCTAGCTGGCTGGTTGAATGGCTGACTGACTGACTGACTGACTGACTGACTGACTGACTGACTGACTGACTGAGGCAGAGAGACAGGTAGGTGTTGGCAGGGTTGGTTTGGTTTGGAGTGTTGAGGTTTTATGATATTGTAGAGACAGAGAGGTTCAAAGCTTAATTAGACTTGTATCTTTGAGCCATGAGTCAGTAGAGAGGGAGAAAGAGGCAGACAGGCAGAGAGACAGGAAAAACAGGGAGGAAGAAAAGCTATTTGCACTGTACCTATAGGTCAGTATGGTGTAGAGTTGTATACTTGAATCAAGAGTAAATATAGACGCAGATACGAAGGCGGGCAAGCTGAGAGAGAGGGAAAGAAAGGGTCTGAATGAAAGGGAGGAGTCAGGCCTGCAGAAGGGGAGCTTTTGGTATTGTTTACTGATTAGTGTGATAAAGTGTTGTGTTGTGTTGTGAGGTGCAGAGAAAGAGAGAGAGGCTTGTGTGGTGATATTTCATGTTGATGTACAGCAATATGAAATAGTTCTCAGGAGAGAGAGAAAGAGATAGAAATTAGTGACACACACACACACACACACACACACACACACACACACACACACACACACACACAGTAATACTCTATAGAAACCTATTTCTTTCCTAATTTGTCTATCTCCATCTTGTTTTTCATTGTAAGTCATTAATGTTTATCTTGTATTGTCTTGGCATTATTAAAACATGAGGTATATTATTATTAGTGGTTGTAGTTTTGTATCACAACATTAACTTATATTAGTTTTGCCTGAAAATCTCTCGTTTTCTAACATTCTCCCATCCTGCAGGCCTGAGTCCAGACCGAGACCCAGAGAAATGTAAACAAACGCACCAGTCAGACTTGATATAGGAGTGAATTTGTTGCTTTTTAAAGCGGCAGTCGGTCTGTACATGTGTGAGGTGGCGAGGGGTGTCGCCAGGGGGCGGCTAGTAGCGTCTGCCACCAGGGAAATATGTAAAAACATAAAAAAGACGCTTCTCAAGAAAGGTAAGGCCGGTTGCAGCTTTTATTTTTTCTTTATTTCTTTCCATCAGGTTAGGTTTATATTAATTCAGTTAGTTAGGTTTGGTTAAGTCTCTCTCTCTCTCTCTCTCTCTCTCTCTCTCTCTCTCTCTCTCTCTCTCTCTCTCTCTCTCTCTCTCTCTCTCTCTGTGTGGTGCTAATGGTGCAGGAAGGCCTTGTCTACCTGCACCATAAGCCACTATACCATGTGTCACTGTACATTTAAACTGTACCCCAAAAACTTAACCTAACTGGCCCTCACTTAAAAAAAAATATATCGTTTTTTTTTCGTGTTCTTAATATTTCAGTGCTACAATACCACATCACTGTACCCTATGATGCTAATGGTGCAGGAAGGCCTTGTCTACCTTCACCATAAGCGACTGTACCATGCGTCACTGTACCTTAAAACTGTACCACAAAAACAACCTAACTAGCCCTCACCTGAAAAAAAATATCTTTTTTTTTTGTGTGTTTGCTTAATATTTCAGTGCTACAGTACCACAGCACTGTACTCTATGGTGCTAATGGTGCAGGAAGGCCTTGTCTACCTTCACCATAAGCCACTGTACCATGTGTCACTGTACCTTAAATCTGTACCACAAAAACAACCTAACTGGCCCTCACCTGAAAAAAAATCTCTTTTTTTTTTAACCTAACCTAACCTAACCTAACCTTACCTAACCTAACCTAACCTAACCTAACCTGACCTGACCTGACCTAACCTAACCTAACCTAACCTAACCTGACCTAACCTAACCTAACCTAACCTAACCTGACCTGACCTAACCTAACCTAACCTAACCTAACCTAACCTAACCTAACCTATCCTAACCTAACCGAGACATTAAAAATTAGTCACAAGGCAAAAAGACGATTCAAAGTGACTGACATACCAAGCAATTAATTAGTGAAATCAGTCTTTGTTGACTACTCCAAAGCCTTTCAGTTTGTCGACCTCAGTATACTGTTAGGAAAAAGTGCATTATTAAGACATTATTAGTGGTTGTATCACGGTATTTTATAATAGACTTATAACTAGTTTCCCCTGAAAATCTTTCGTTTTCTATCATTCTTTCATTCTACACGCCTGAGCCCTGACAGAGACCCAGAGAAATGTAAACAGGCACGAGTCAGACTTGATATAGGGCTGAATTTGTTGCTTTTCAGAGAGGGGCAGTCGGTCTGTACATGCGTGAGGTGGCGAGAGGCGTGTCCAGGGGGCGGCTAGTAGCGTGTGCCACCGTGGAAATATGTACAGACATAAAGAAGACGCCCTCAAGAAAGGTAAGGCCGGTTCCAGCTTTTATTTTTATTTATTTATTTCCATCCCGGCCTGGGACCCCCCCTTTCCCGAGTCCTGAGGTGTTGGGGGACGGCCCGGGGGTGCTGTGTGCCCGTGAGTGTACCAGGTGCTCAAGCATATACAAAACAAGGAAAGTTTGAAGCATTTTTAGAGGGGCAGTCGGTCTGTACATGCGTGTACATTAATTTTGAGGTGTTCCTTGTCATCCCCTGTCACTCCTGCCTGCCTCTGTCACCTCTACCAATCCCTGTCAAGCTCTGCCAAGCCCTTTGTCACCTCTCAAGTAATGAGGTGGCTTGAGATGTGAGATTTTAAACAGAAGCCTTTGCTGTCACCCCTGCCAAGCCCTACCAAACCCTGTCAGCCCCCACCAAGGCCCTCTCAAGCCACCACTCAACCCCCTACCGAGACCTATCAGCTCTATAATCTGAAAAAAGTGCAGTGTCTTAGGAGGGATTGATTAAGTAAACAGTGACTTATGGCCAAAATGGAACTATATGGAGATTAAGTAGAGATTAGAATAGAAGCTGAAATTGAGCAGGATAGTTACAATCACAGACTTCCAACTTGCTACTCCTTGGTGTGAAAGAATCTGCAGGAAATTAAGTACATGGCAACTCCTGTTAGTCCCTCATGTGTTCTTGAAAGCAGACTGACAGATTCAGTGTGTGACATGCTGACGTGGGGGAAGGCTGTCTGGTGGCTGCTCTATGCTGTAGCTAACAAAATGGTTGTGTTTCAAGTGTTGTCATGCCTGGAAAGTCTACAGGTCATCATTACTAGTATAAATGTGTACTACAATGGTGAAATTTAGTGAAAAAATGTGCTGTTTATGTATTGGCAGGGAAAGATTTGTGCTCATCAAGACAATGATAAAAAAATTTTTATATTATTATTATTATTACTATTTTTTTTCTTTTACTTGTTTTGCTGTAAGATGAGACTACAATTACTGCCCCTTGATGCCCTATAAGGTACCGCCAAGCACCAAGGGGCGGCCACCACGGTGCACAGTGAAGCACGTCCCAGCATCCCTGTCACCATCTTTTCCCTGCCAATAATTATGCATTACATTTCCCAACTAATTTCATTCTAGTGCAACATTTCTACTACTAATGGTGACCTGTACACTTCCCAGCATGACCAGTACAGCACTTCAAACAAACACAGCCTTTTCTTAGCCACAGCAAGGTGCAGCCACGACAGACAGCCTTCCCTAAGTCAGCATGTCACACTGCATCCATAACACTGAGCTTCCAGGAACACATCTGGGGGACTGATACAAGTTGCTGTGTAGGTCATTTGTCCCAGCAGACTCTTTCACACCAAGCAGGCATGAGGTGGTAGTCTGTGCAGTGCGTCAGTGCTTGGAATTTTGAACCGGTCTTGCTGCATCTATGGCCCAGAGACCAAACACAGACCAAACAGAGGGCTAGCTGAACCTAACACAAACCAAACAGACGCCCACCAGAACCATACACAGGCCCACAGAACTAACTGACTGGCTGGCCGGCTGACTCGCTGGCTGAGTGACTGACTGACTGACTGACTGAATGGCTGGCTGACTGGCTTGCTGGCTGGCTTACTAACTGACTGACTGACTGACTGGCTGGCTGAGTGACTGATTGACTGGCTGGTTAGCTAGTTGGGTGGCTAGCTGGTTGGTTGAATGGCTGACTGACTGACTGACTGACTGACTGACTGACTGACTAGCTGAGTGACTGATTGATTGGCTGGTTGGTTGAATGCCTAGCTGGCTGGTTGAATGGGTGACTGACTGACTGACTGACTGACTGACTGACTGACTGACTGACTGACTAACTGACTGACTGACTAGCTGAGTGACTGATTGATTGGCTGGTTTGTCGAATGGCTAGCTGGCTGGTTGAATGGCTAACTGACTGACTGACTGACTGACTGACTGACTGACTGACTGACTGACTAACTGAGTGACTGATTGATTGGCTGGTTGGTTGAATGGCTAGCTGGCTGGTTGAATGGCTGACTGACTGACTGACTGACTGACTTACTGACTGACTGACTGACTAACTGACTAGCTGAGTGACTGATTGATTGGCTGGTTGGTTGAATGGCTGACTGACTGACTGACTGACTGACTGACTGACTGACTGACTAACTGACTGACTGACTGACTAGCTGAGTGACTGATTGATTGGCTAGTTGGTTGAATGGCTAGCTGGCTGGTTGAATGGCTGACTGACTGGCTGACTGACTGACTAACTGACTGACTGACTGACTGACTGACTGACTGACTGACTAGCTGAGTGACTGATTGATTGGCTGGTTGGTTGCATGCCTAGCTGGCTGGTTGAATGGCTGACTGACTGACTGACTGACTGACTGACTGACTGACTGACTGACTGACTGACTGACTGACTGACTGACTAGCTGAGTGACTGATTGATTGGCTGGTTGGTTGAATGGCTAGCTGGCTGGTTGAATGGCTAACTGACTGACTGACTGACTGACTGACTGACTGACTGACTGACTGACTGACTAACTGAGTGACTGATTGATTGGCTGGTTGGTTGAATGGCTAGCTGGCTGGTTGAATGGCTGACTGACTGACTGACTGACTGACTGACTGACTGACTGACTGACTGACTGACTGACTGACTAGCTGAGTGACTGATTGATTGGCTGGTTGGTTGAATGGCTAGCTGGCTGGTTGAATGGCTGACTGACTGACTGACTGACTGACTGACTGACTGACTGACTGACTGACTGACTGACTGAGTGACTGATTGATTGGCTAGTTGGTTGAATGGCTAGCTGGCTGGTTGAATGGCTGACTGACTGGCTGACTGACTGACTGACTGACTGACTGACTGACTGACTGACTGACTGACTGACTAGCTGAGTGACTGATTGATTGGCTGGTTGGTTGAATGCCTAGCTGGCTGGTTGAATGGCTGACTGACTGACTGACTGACTGACTGACTGACTGACTGACTGACTGACTGACTAGCTGAGTGACTGTATTATTGCTGGTTGGTTGAATGGCTAGCTGGCTGGTTGAATGGCTAACTGACTGACTGACTGACTGACTGACTGACTGACTGACTGACTGACTGACTGACTGACTGACTGACTAACTGAGTGACTGATTGATTGGCTGGTTGGTTGAATGGCTAGCTGGCTGGTTGAATGGCTGACTGACTGACTGACTGACTGACTGACTGACTGACTGACTGACTGACTGACTAACTGACTAGCTGAGTGACTGATTGATTGGCTGGTTGGTTGAATGGCTAGCTGGCTGGTTGAATGGCTGACTGACTGACTGACTGACTGACTGACTGACTGACTAGCTGAGTGACTGATTGATTGGCTAGTTGGTTGAATGGCTAGCTGGCTGGTTGAATGGCTGACTGACTGGCTGACTGACTGACTGACTGACTGACTGACTGACTGACTGACTGACTGACTGACTAGCTGAGTGACTGATTGATTGGCTGGTTGGTTGAATGGCTAGCTGGCTGGTTGAATGGCTGACTGACTGACTGACTGACTGACTGACTGACTGACTGACTGACTGACTGAGGCAGAGAGACAGGTAGGTGTTGGCAGGGTTGGTTTGGTTTGGAGTGTTGAGGTTTTATGATATTGTAGAGACAGAGAGGTTCAAAGCTTAATTAGACTTGTATCTTTGAGCCATGAGTCAGTAGAGAGGGAGAAAGAGGCAGACAGGCAGAGAGACAGGAAAAACAGGGAGGAAGAAAAGCTATTTGCACTGTACCTATAGGTCAGTATGGTGTAGAGTTGTATACTTGAATCAAGAGTAAATATAGACGCAGATACGAAGGCGGGCAAGCTGAGAGAGAGGGAAAGAAAGGGTCTGAATGAAAGGGAGGAGTCAGGCCTGCAGAAGGGGAGCTTTTGGTATTGTTTACTGATTAGTGTGATAAAGTGTTGTGTTGTGTTGTGAGGTGCAGAGAAAGAGAGAGAGGCTTGTGTGGTGATATTTCATGTTGATGTACAGCAATATGAAATAGTTCTCAGGAGAGAGAGAAAGAGATAGAAATTAGTGACACACACACACACACACACACACACACACACACACACACACACACACACACACAGTAATACTCTATAGAAACCTATTTCTTTCCTAATTTGTCTATCTCCATCTTGTTTTTCATTGTAAGTCATTAATGTTTATCTTGTATTGTCTTGGCATTATTAAAACATGAGGTATATTATTATTAGTGGTTGTAGTTTTGTATCACAACATTAACTTATATTAGTTTTGCCTGAAAATCTCTCGTTTTCTAACATTCTCCCATCCTGCAGGCCTGAGTCCAGACCGAGACCCAGAGAAATGTAAACAAACGCACCAGTCAGACTTGATATAGGAGTGAATTTGTTGCTTTTTAAAGCGGCAGTCGGTCTGTACATGTGTGAGGTGGCGAGGGGTGTCGCCAGGGGGCGGCTAGTAGCGTCTGCCACCAGGGAAATATGTAAAAACATAAAAAAGACGCTTCTCAAGAAAGGTAAGGCCGGTTGCAGCTTTTATTTTTTCTTTATTTCTTTCCATCAGGTTAGGTTTATATTAATTCAGTTAGTTAGGTTTGGTTAAGTCTCTCTCTCTCTCTCTCTCTCTCTCTCTCTCTCTCTCTCTCTCTCTCTCTCTCTCTCTCTCTCTCTCTCTCTCTGTGTGGTGCTAATGGTGCAGGAAGGCCTTGTCTACCTGCACCATAAGCCACTATACCATGTGTCACTGTACATTTAAACTGTACCCCAAAAACTTAACCTAACTGGCCCTCACTTAAAAAAAAATATATCGTTTTTTTTTCGTGTTCTTAATATTTCAGTGCTACAATACCACATCACTGTACCCTATGATGCTAATGGTGCAGGAAGGCCTTGTCTACCTTCACCATAAGCGACTGTACCATGCGTCACTGTACCTTAAAACTGTACCACAAAAACAACCTAACTAGCCCTCACCTGAAAAAAAATATCTTTTTTTTTTGTGTGTTTGCTTAATATTTCAGTGCTACAGTACCACAGCACTGTACTCTATGGTGCTAATGGTGCAGGAAGGCCTTGTCTACCTTCACCATAAGCCACTGTACCATGTGTCACTGTACCTTAAATCTGTACCACAAAAACAACCTAACTGGCCCTCACCTGAAAAAAAATCTCTTTTTTTTTTAACCTAACCTAACCTAACCTAACCTTACCTAACCTAACCTAACCTAACCTAACCTGACCTGACCTGACCTAACCTAACCTAACCTAACCTAACCTGACCTAACCTAACCTAACCTAACCTAACCTGACCTGACCTAACCTAACCTAACCTAACCTAACCTAACCTAACCTAACCTATCCTAACCTAACCGAGACATTAAAAATTAGTCACAAGGCAAAAAGACGATTCAAAGTGACTGACATACCAAGCAATTAATTAGTGAAATCAGTCTTTGTTGACTACTCCAAAGCCTTTCAGTTTGTCGACCTCAGTATACTGTTAGGAAAAAGTGCATTATTAAGACATTATTAGTGGTTGTATCACGGTATTTTATAATAGACTTATAACTAGTTTCCCCTGAAAATCTTTCGTTTTCTATCATTCTTTCATTCTACACGCCTGAGCCCTGACAGAGACCCAGAGAAATGTAAACAGGCACGAGTCAGACTTGATATAGGGCTGAATTTGTTGCTTTTCAGAGAGGGGCAGTCGGTCTGTACATGCGTGAGGTGGCGAGAGGCGTGTCCAGGGGGCGGCTAGTAGCGTGTGCCACCGTGGAAATATGTACAGACATAAAGAAGACGCCCTCAAGAAAGGTAAGGCCGGTTCCAGCTTTTATTTTTATTTATTTATTTCCATCCCGGCCTGGGACCCCCCCTTTCCCGAGTCCTGAGGTGTTGGGGGACGGCCCGGGGGTGCTGTGTGCCCGTGAGTGTACCAGGTGCTCAAGCATATACAAAACAAGGAAAGTTTGAAGCATTTTTAGAGGGGCAGTCGGTCTGTACATGCGTGTACATTAATTTTGAGGTGTTCCTTGTCATCCCCTGTCACTCCTGCCTGCCTCTGTCACCTCTACCAATCCCTGTCAAGCTCTGCCAAGCCCTTTGTCACCTCTCAAGTAATGAGGTGGCTTGAGATGTGAGATTTTAAACAGAAGCCTTTGCTGTCACCCCTGCCAAGCCCTACCAAACCCTGTCAGCCCCCACCAAGGCCCTCTCAAGCCACCACTCAACCCCCTACCGAGACCTATCAGCTCTATAATCTGAAAAAAGTGCAGTGTCTTAGGAGGGATTGATTAAGTAAACAGTGACTTATGGCCAAAATGGAACTATATGGAGATTAAGTAGAGATTAGAATAGAAGCTGAAATTGAGCAGGATAGTTACAATCACAGACTTCCAACTTGCTACTCCTTGGTGTGAAAGAATCTGCAGGAAATTAAGTACATGGCAACTCCTGTTAGTCCCTCATGTGTTCTTGAAAGCAGACTGACAGATTCAGTGTGTGACATGCTGACGTGGGGGAAGGCTGTCTGGTGGCTGCTCTATGCTGTAGCTAACAAAATGGTTGTGTTTCAAGTGTTGTCATGCCTGGAAAGTCTACAGGTCATCATTACTAGTATAAATGTGTACTACAATGGTGAAATTTAGTGAAAAAATGTGCTGTTTATGTATTGGCAGGGAAAGATTTGTGCTCATCAAGACAATGATAAAAAAATTTTTATATTATTATTATTATTACTATTTTTTTTCTTTTACTTGTTTTGCTGTAAGATGAGACTACAATTACTGCCCCTTGATGCCCTATAAGGTACCGCCAAGCACCAAGGGGCGGCCACCACGGTGCACAGTGAAGCACGTCCCAGCATCCCTGTCACCATCTTTTCCCTGCCAATAATTATGCATTACATTTCCCAACTAATTTCATTCTAGTGCAACATTTCTACTACTAATGGTGACCTGTACACTTCCCAGCATGACCAGTACAGCACTTCAAACAAACACAGCCTTTTCTTAGCCACAGCAAGGTGCAGCCACGACAGACAGCCTTCCCTAAGTCAGCATGTCACACTGCATCCATAACACTGAGCTTCCAGGAACACATCTGGGGGACTGATACAAGTTGCTGTGTAGGTCATTTGTCCCAGCAGACTCTTTCACACCAAGCAGGCATGAGGTGGTAGTCTGTGCAGTGCGTCAGTGCTTGGAATTTTGAACCGGTCTTGCTGCATCTATGGCCCAGAGACCAAACACAGACCAAACAGAGGGCTAGCTGAACCTAACACAAACCAAACAGACGCCCACCAGAACCATACACAGGCCCACAGAACTAACTGACTGGCTGGCCGGCTGACTCGCTGGCTGAGTGACTGACTGACTGACTGACTGACTGGCTGGCTGGCTGGCTTGCTGGCTGGCTTACTAACTGACTGACTGACTGACTGGCTGGCTGAGTGACTGATTGACTGGCTGGTTAGCTAGTTGGGTGGCTAGCTGGTTGGTTGAATGGCTGACTGACTGACTGACTGACTGACTGACTGACTGACTAGCTGAGTGACTGATTGATTGGCTGGTTGGTTGAATGCCTAGCTGGCTGGTTGAATGGCTGACTGACTGACTGACTGACTGACTGACTGACTGACTGACTGACTGACTGACTGACTGACTAGCTGAGTGACTGATTGATTGGCTGGTTTGTCGAATGGCTAGCTGGCTGGTTGAATGGCTAACTGACTGACTGACTGACTGACTGACTGACTGACTGACTGACTGACTAACTGAGTGACTGATTGATTGGCTGGTTGGTTGAATGGCTAGCTGGCTGGTTGAATGGCTGACTGACTGACTGACTGACTGACTTACTGACTGACTGACTGACTAACTGACTAGCTGAGTGACTGATTGATTGGCTGGTTGGTTGAATGGCTGACTGACTGACTGACTGACTGACTGACTGACTGACTGACTGACTGACTGACTGACTGACTAGCTGAGTGACTGATTGATTGGCTAGTTGGTTGAATGGCTAGCTGGCTGGTTGAATGGCTGACTGACTGGCTGACTGACTGACTAACTGACTGACTGACTGACTGACTGACTGACTGACTGACTAGCTGAGTGACTGATTGATTGGCTGGTTGGTTGCATGCCTAGCTGGCTGGTTGAATGGCTGACTGACTGACTGACTGACTGACTGACTGACTGACTGACTGACTGACTGACTGACTGACTGACTAGCTGAGTGACTGATTGATTGGCTGGTTGGTTGAATGGCTAGCTGGCTGGTTGAATGGCTAACTGACTGACTGACTGACTGACTGACTGACTGACTGACTGACTGACTGACTAACTGAGTGACTGATTGATTGGCTGGTTGGTTGAATGGCTAGCTGGCTGGTTGAATGGCTGACTGACTGACTGACTGACTGACTGACTGACTGACTGACTGACTGACTGACTGACTGACTAGCTGAGTGACTGATTGATTGGCTGGTTGGTTGAATGGCTAGCTGGCTGGTTGAATGGCTGACTGACTGACTGACTGACTGACTGACTGACTGACTGACTGACTGACTGACTGACTGACTGACTGAGTGACTGATTGATTGGCTAGTTGGTTGAATGGCTAGCTGGCTGGTTGAATGGCTGACTGACTGGCTGACTGACTGACTGACTGACTGACTGACTGACTGACTGACTGACTAGCTGAGTGACTGATTGATTGGCTGGTTGGTTGAATGCCTAGCTGGCTGGTTGAATGGCTGACTGACTGACTGACTGACTGACTGACTGACTGACTGACTGACTGACTGACTAGCTGAGTGACTGATTTATTGGCTGGTTGGTTGAATGGCTAGCTGGCTGGTTGAATGGCTAACTGACTGACTGACTGACTGACTGACTGACTGACTGACTGACTGACTGACTGACTGACTAACTGAGTGACTGATTGATTGGCTGGTTGGTTGAATGGCTAGCTGGCTGGTTGAATGGCTGACTGACTGACTGACTGACTGACTGACTGACTGACTGACTGACTGACTGACTAACTGACTAGCTGAGTGACTGATTGATTGGCTGGTTGGTTGAATGGCTAGCTGGCTGGTTGAATGGCTGACTGACTGACTGACTGACTGACTGACTGACTGACTGACTGACTGACTGACTAGCTGAGTGACTGATTGATTGGCTAGTTGGTTGAATGGCTAGCTGGCTGGTTGAATGGCTGACTGACTGGCTGACTGACTGACTGACTGACTGACTGACTGACTGACTGACTGACTGACTAGCTGAGTGACTGATTGATTGGCTGGTTGGTTGAATGGCTAGCTGGCTGGTTGAATGGCTGACTGACTGACTGACTGACTGACTGACTGACTGACTGACTGACTGAGGCAGAGAGACAGGTAGGTGTTGGCAGGGTTGGTTTGGTTTGGAGTGTTGAGGTTTTATGATATTGTAGAGACAGAGAGGTTCAAAGCTTAATTAGACTTGTATCTTTGAGCCATGAGTCAGTAGAGAGGGAGAAAGAGGCAGACAGGCAGAGAGACAGGAAAAACAGGGAGGAAGAAAAGCTATTTGCACTGTACCTATAGGTCAGTATGGTGTAGAGTTGTATACTTGAATCAAGAGTAAATATAGACGCAGATACGAAGGCGGGCAAGCTGAGAGAGAGGGAAAGAAAGGGTCTGAATGAAAGGGAGGAGTCAGGCCTGCAGAAGGGGAGCTTTTGGTATTGTTTACTGATTAGTGTGATAAAGTGTTGTGTTGTGTTGTGAGGTGCAGAGAAAGAGAGAGAGGCTTGTGTGGTGATATTTCATGTTGATGTACAGCAATATGAAATAGTTCTCAGGAGAGAGAGAAAGAGATAGAAATTAGTGACACACACACACACACACACACACACACACACACACACACACACACACACAGTAATACTCTATAGAAACCTATTTCTTTCCTAATTTGTCTATCTCCATCTTGTTTTTCATTGTAAGTCATTAATGTTTATCTTGTATTGTCTTGGCATTATTAAAACATGAGGTATATTATTATTAGTGGTTGTAGTTTTGTATCACAACATTAACTTATATTAGTTTTGCCTGAAAATCTCTCGTTTTCTAACATTCTCCCATCCTGCAGGCCTGAGTCCAGACCGAGACCCAGAGAAATGTAAACAAACGCACCAGTCAGACTTGATATAGGAGTGAATTTGTTGCTTTTTAAAGCGGCAGTCGGTCTGTACATCTGTGAGGTGGCGAGGGGTGTCGCCAGGGGGCGGCTAGTAGCGTCTGCCACCAGGGAAATATGTAAAAACATAAAAAAGACGCTTCTCAAGAAAGGTAAGGCCGGTTGCAGCTTTTATTTTTTCTTTATTTCTTTCCATCAGGTTAGGTTTATATTAATTCAGTTAGTTAGGTTTGGTTAAGTCTCTCTCTCTCTCTCTCTCTCTCTCTCTCTCTCTCTCTCTCTCTCTCTCTCTCTCTCTCTCTCTCTCTCTCTCTCTCTCTCTGTGTGGTGCTAATGGTGCAGGAAGGCCTTGTCTACCTGCACCATAAGCCACTATACCATGCGTCACTGTACATTTAAACTGTACCCCAAAAACTTAACCTAACTGGCCCTCACTTAAAAAAAAATATATCGTTTTTTTTTCGTGTTCTTAATATTTCAGTGCTACAATACCACATCACTGTACCCTATGATGCTAATGGTGCAGGAAGGCCTTGTCTACCTTCACCATAAGCGACTGTACCATGCGTCACTGTACCTTAAAACTGTACCACAAAAACAACCTAACTGGCCCTCACCTGAAAAAAAATATCTTTTTTTTTTTGTGTTTGCTTAATATTTCAGTGCTACAGTACCACAGCACTGTACTCTATGGTGCTAATGGTGCAGGAAGGCCTTGTCTACCTTCACCATAAGCCACTGTACCATGTGTCACTGTACCTTAAATCTGTACCACAAAAACAACCTAACTGGCCCTCACCTGAAAAAAAAATCTCTTTTTTTTTTAACCTAACCTAACCTAACCTAACCTTACCTAACCTAACCTAACCTAACCTAACCTGACCTGACCTGACCTAACCTAACCTAACCTAACCTGACCTAACCTAACCTAACCTAACCTAACCTGACCTGACCTAACCTAACCTAACCTAACCTAACCTAACCTAACCTAACCTAACCGAGACATTAAAAATTAGTCACAAGGCAAAAAGACGATTCAAAGTGACTGACATACCAAGCAATTAATTAGTGAAATCAGTCTTTGTTGACTACTCCAAAGCCTTTCAGTTTGTCGACCTCAGTATACTGTTAGGAAAAAGTGCATTATTAAGACATTATTAGTGGTTGTATCACGGTATTTTATAATAGACTTATAACTAGTTTCCCCTGAAAATCTTTCGTTTTCTATCATTCTTTCATTCTACACGCCTGAGCCCTGACAGAGACCCAGAGAAATGTAAACAGGCACGAGTCAGACTTGATATAGGGCTGAATTTGTTGCTTTTCAGAGAGGGGCAGTCGGTCTGTACATGCGTGAGGTGGCGAGAGGCGTGTCCAGGGGGCGGCTAGTAGCGTGTGCCACCGTGGAAATATGTACAGACATAAAGAAGACGCCCTCAAGAAAGGTAAGGCCGGTTCCAGCTTTTATTTTTATTTATTTATTTCCATCCCGGCCTGGGACCCCCCCTTTCCCGAGTCCTGAGGTGTTGGGGGACGGCCCGGGGGTGCTGTGTGCCCGTGAGTGTACCAGGTGCTCAAGCTTATACAAAACAAGGAAAGTTTGAAGCATTTTTAGAGGGGCAGTCGGTCTGTACATGCGTGTACTCGTACATTAATTTTGAGGTGTTCCTTGTCATCCCCTGTCACTCCTGCCTGCCTCTGTCACCTCTACCAATCCCTGTCAAGCTCTGCCAAGCCCTTTGTCACCTCTCAAGTAATGAGGTGGCTTGAGATGTGAGATTTTAAACAGAAGCCTTTGCTGTCACCCCTGCCAAGCCCTACCAAACCCTGTCAGCCCCCACCAAGGCCCTCTCAAGCCACCACTCAACCCCCTACCGAGACCTATCAGCTCTATAATCTGAAAAAAGTGCAGTGTCTTAGGAGGGATTGATTAAGTAAACAGTGACTTATGGCCAAAATGGAACTATATGGAGATTAAGTAGAGATTAGAATAGAAGCTGAAATTGAGCAGGATAGTTACAATCACAGACTTCCAACTTGCTACTCCTTGGTGTGAAAGAATCTGCAGGAAATTAAGTACATGGCAACTCCTGTTAGTCCCTCATGTGTTCTTGAAAGCAGACTGACAGATTCAGTGTGTGACATGCTGACGTGGGGGAAGGCTGTCTGGTGGCTGCTCTATGCTGTAGCTAACAAAATGGTTGTGTTTCAAGTGTTGTCATGCCTGGAAAGTCTACAGGTCATCATTACTAGTATAAATGTGTACTACAATGGTGAAATTTAGTGAAAAAATGTGCTGTTTATGTATTGGCAGGGAAAGATTTGTGCTCATCAAGACAATGATAAAAAAAAATTTTATATTATTATTATTATTACTATTTTTTTTCTTTTACTTGTTTTGCTGTAAGATGAGACTACAATAACTGCCCCTTGATGCCCTATAAGGTACCGCCAAGCACCAAGGGGCGGCCACCACGGTGCACAGTGAAGCACGTCCCAGCATCCCTGTCACCATCTTTTCCCTGCCAATAATTATGCATTACATTTCCCAACTAATTTCATTCTAGTGCAACATTTCTACTACTAATGGTGACCTGTACACTTCCCAGCATGACCAGTACAGCACTTCAAACAAACACAGCCTTTTCTTAGCCACAGCAAGGTGCAGCCACGACAGACAGCCTTCCCTAAGTCAGCATGTCACACTGCATCCATAACACTGAGCTTCCAGGAACACATCTGGGGGACTGATACAAGTTGCTGTGTAGGTCATTTGTCCCAGCAGACTCTTTCACACCAAGCAGGCATGAGGTGGTAGTCTGTGCAGTGCGTCAGTGCTTGGAATTTTGAACCGGTCTTGCTGCATCTATGGCCCAGAGACCAAACACAGACCAAACAGAGGGCTAGCTGAACCTAACACAAACTAAACAGACGCCCACCAGAACCATACACAGGCCCACAGAACTAACTGACTGGCTGGCCGGCTGACTCGCTGGCTGAGTGACTGACTGACTGACTGACTGACTGGCTGGCTGGCTGGCTTGCTGGCTGGCTTACTAACTGACTGACTGACTGACTGGCTGGCTGAGTGACTGATTGACTGGCTGGTAAGCTAGTTGGGTGGCTAGCTGGTTGGTTGAATGGCTGACTGACTGACTGACTGACTGACTGACTGACTGACTAGCTGAGTGACTGATTGATTGGCTGGTTGGTTGAATGCCTAGCTGGCTGGTTGAATGGCTGACTGACTGACTGACTGACTGACTGACTGACTGACTGACTGACTGACTGACTGACTGACTGACTGACTGACTAGCTGAGTGACTGATTGATTGGCTGGTTTGTCGAATGGCTAGCTGGCTGGTTGAATGGCTAACTGACTGACTGACTGACTGACTGACTGACTGACTGACTGACTGACTAACTGAGTGACTGATTGATTGGCTGGTTGGTTGAATGGCTAGCTGGCTGGTTGAATGGCTGACTGACTGACTGACTGACTGACTTACTGACTGACTGACTGACTAACTGACTAGCTGAGTGACTGATTGATTGGCTGGTTGGTTGAATGGCTGACTGACTGACTGACTGACTGACTGACTGACTGACTGACTGACTGACTGACTGACTGACTAGCTGAGTGACTGATTGATTGGCTAGTTGGTTGAATGGCTAGCTGGCTGGTTGAATGGCTGACTGACTGGCTGACTGACTGACTAACTGACTGACTGACTGACTGACTGACTGACTGACTGACTAGCTGAGTGACTGATTGATTGGCTGGTTGGTTGCATGCCTAGCTGGCTGGTTGAATGGCTGACTGACTGACTGACTGACTGACTGACTGACTGACTGACTGACTGACTGACTGACTGACTGACTAGCTGAGTGACTGATTGATTGGCTGGTTGGTTGAATGGCTAGCTGGCTGGTTGAATGGCTAACTGACTGACTGACTGACTGACTGACTGACTGACTGACTGACTGACTGACTAACTGAGTGACTGATTGATTGGCTGGTTGGTTGAATGGCTAGCTGGCTGGTTGAATGGCTGACTGACTGACTGACTGACTGACTGACTGACTGACTGACTGACTGACTGACTGACTGACTAGCTGAGTGACTGATTGATTGGCTGGTTGGTTGAATGGCTAGCTGGCTGGTTGAATGGCTGACTGACTGACTGACTGACTGACTGACTGACTGACTGACTGACTGACTGACTGACTGAGTGACTGATTGATTGGCTAGTTGGTTGAATGGCTAGCTGGCTGGTTGAATGGCTGACTGACTGGCTGACTGACTGACTGACTGACTGACTGACTGACTGACTGACTGACTAGCTGAGTGACTGATTGATTGGCTGGTTGGTTGAATGCCTAGCTGGCTGGTTGAATGGCTGACTGACTGGCTGACTGACTGACTGACTGACTGACTGACTGACTGACTGACTAGCTGAGTGACTGATTTATTGGCTGGTTGGTTGAATGGCTAGCTGGCTGGTTGAATGGCTAACTGACTGACTGACTGACTGACTGACTGACTGACTGACTGACTGACTGACTGACTGACTGACTGACTAACTGAGTGACTGATTGATTGGCTGGTTGGTTGAATGGCTAGCTGGCTGGTTGAATGGCTGACTGACTGACTGACTGACTGACTGACTGACTGACTGACTGACTGACTGACTAACTGACTAGCTGAGTGACTGATTGATTGGCTGGTTGGTTGAATGGCTAGCTGGCTGGTTGAATGGCTGACTGACTGACTGACTGACTGACTGACTGACTGACTGACTGACTGACTGACTAGCTGAGTGACTGATTGATTGGCTAGTTGGTTGAATGGCTAGCTGGCTGGTTGAATGGCTGACTGACTGGCTGACTGACTGACTGACTGACTGACTGACTGACTGACTGACTGACTGACTGACTAGCTGAGTGACTGATTGATTGGCTGGTTGGTTGAATGGCTAGCTGGCTGGTTGAATGGCTGACTGACTGACTGACTGACTGACTGACTGACTGACTGACTGACTGAGGCAGAGAGACAGGTAGGTGTTGGCAGGGTTGGTTTGGTTTGGAGTGTTGAGGTTTTATGATATTGTAGAGACAGAGAGGTTCAAAGCTTAATTAGACTTGTATCTTTGAGCCATGAGTCAGTAGAGAGGGAGAAAGAGGCAGACAGGCAGAGAGACAGGAAAAACAGGGAGGAAGAAAAGCTATTTGCACTGTACCTATAGGTCAGTATGGTGTAGAGTTGTATACTTGAATCAAGAGTAAATATAGACGCAGATACGAAGGCGGGCAAGCTGAGAGAGAGGGAAAGAAAGGGTCTGAATGAAAGGGAGGAGTCAGGCCTGCAGAAGGAGAGCTTTTGGTATTGTTTACTGATTAGTGTGATAAAGTGTTGTGTTGTGTTGTGAGGTGCAGAGAAAGAGAGAGAGGCTTGTGTGGTGATATTTCATGTTGATGTACAGCAATATGAAATAGTTCTCAGGAGAGAGAGAAAGAGATAGAAATTAGTGACACACACACACACACACACACACACACACACACACACACACACACACACACACACACAGTAATACTCTATAGAAACCTATTTCTTTCCTAATTTGTCTATCTCCATCTTGTTTTTCATTGTAAGTCATTAATGTTTATATTGTATTGTCTTGGCATTATTAAAACATGAGGTATATTATTATTAGTGGTTGTAGTTTTGTATCACAACATTAACTTATATTAGTTTTGCCTGAAAATCTCTCGTTTTCTAACATTCTCCCATCCTGCAGGCCTGAGTCCAGACCGAGACCCAGAGAAATGTAAACAAACGCACCAGTCAGACTTGATATAGGAGTGAATTTGTTGCTTTTTAAAGCGGCAGTCGGTCTGTACATCTGTGAGGTGGCGAGGGGTGTCGCCAGGGGGCGGCTAGTAGCGTCTGCCACCAGGGAAATATGTAAAAACATAAAAAAGACGCTTCTCAAGAAAGGTAAGGCCGGTTGCAGCTTTTATTTTTTCTTTATTTCTTTCCATCAGGTTAGGTTTATATTAATTCAGTTAGTTAGGTTTGGTTAAGTCTCTCTCTCTCTCTCTCTCTCTCTCTCTCTCTCTCTCTCTCTCTCTCTCTCTCTCTCTCTCTCTCTCTCTCTCTCTCTCTCTCTCTCTCTCTCTGTGTGGTGCTAATGGTGCAGGAAGGCCTTGTCTACCTGCACCATAAGCCACTATACCATGCGTCACTGTACATTTAAACTGTACCCCAAAAACTTAACCTAACTGGCCCTCACTTAAAAAAAAATATATCGTTTTTTTTTCGTGTTCTTAATATTTCAGTGCTACAATACCACATCACTGTACCCTATGATGCTAATGGTGCAGGAAGGCCTTGTCTACCTTCACCATAAGCGACTGTACCATGCGTCACTGTACCTTAAAACTGTACCACAAAAACAACCTAACTGGCCCTCACCTGAAAAAAAATATCTTTTTTTTTTTGTGTTTGCTTAATATTTCAGTGCTACAGTACCACAGCACTGTACTCTATGGTGCTAATGGTGCAGGAAGGCCTTGTCTACCTTCACCATAAGCCACTGTACCATGTGTCACTGTACCTTAAATCTGTACCACAAAAACAACCTAACTGGCCCTCACCTGAAAAAAAATCTCTTTTTTTTTTAACCTAACCTAACCTAACCTAACCTTACCTAACCTAACCTAACCTAACCTAACCTGACCTGACCTGACCTAACCTAACCTAACCTAACCTAACCTGACCTAACCTAACCTAACCTAACCTAACCTGACCTGACCTAACCTAACCTAACCTAACCTAACCTAACCTAACCTAACCTATCCTAACCTAACCGAGACATTAAAAATTAGTCACAAGGCAAAAAGACGATTCAAAGTGACTGACATACCAAGCAATTAATTAGTGAAATCAGTCTTTGTTGACTACTCCAAAGCCTTTCAGTTTGTCGACCTCAGTATACTGTTAGGAAAAAGTGCATTATTAAGACATTATTAGTGGTTGTATCACGGTATTTTATAATAGACTTATAACTAGTTTCCCCTGAAAATCTTTCGTTTTCTATCATTCTTTCATTCTACACGCCTGAGCCCTGACAGAGACCCAGAGAAATGTAAACAGGCACGAGTCAGACTTGATATAGGGCTGAATTTGTTGCTTTTCAGAGAGGGGCAGTCGGTCTGTACATGCGTGAGGTGGCGAGAGGCGTGTCCAGGGGGCGGCTAGTAGCGTGTGCCACCGTGGAAATATGTACAGACATAAAGAAGACGCCCTCAAGAAAGGTAAGGCCGGTTCCAGCTTTTATTTTTATTTATTTATTTCCATCCCGGCCTGGGACCCCCCCTTTCCCGAGTCCTGAGGTGTTGGGGGACGGCCCGGGGGTGCTGTGTGCCCGTGAGTGTACCAGGTGCTCAAGCTTATACAAAACAAGGAAAGTTTGAAGCATTTTTAGAGGGGCAGTCGGTCTGTACATGCGTGTACTCGTACATTAATTTTGAGGTGTTCCTTGTCATCCCCTGTCACTCCTGCCTGCCTCTGTCACCTCTACCAATCCCTGTCAAGCTCTGCCAAGCCCTTTGTCACCTCTCAAGTAATGAGGTGGCTTGAGATGTGAGATTTTAAACAGAAGCCTTTGCTGTCACCCCTGCCAAGCCCTACCAAACCCTGTCAGCCCCCACCAAGGCCCTCTCAAGCCACCACTCAACCCCCTACCGAGACCTATCAGCTCTATAATCTGAAAAAAGTGCAGTGTCTTAGGAGGGATTGATTAAGTAAACAGTGACTTATGGCCAAAATGGAACTATATGGAGATTAAGTAGAGATTAGAATAGAAGCTGAAATTGAGCAGGATAGTTACAATCACAGACTTCCAACTTGCTACTCCTTGGTGTGAAAGAATCTGCAGGAAATTAAGTACATGGCAACTCCTGTTAGTCCCTCATGTGTTCTTGAAAGCAGACTGACAGATTCAGTGTGTGACATGCTGACGTGGGGGAAGGCTGTCTGGTGGCTGCTCTATGCTGTAGCTAACAAAATGGTTGTGTTTCAAGTGTTGTCATGCCTGGAAAGTCTACAGGTCATCATTACTAGTATAAATGTGTACTACAATGGTGAAATTTAGTGAAAAAATGTGCTGTTTATGTATTGGCAGGGAAAGATTTGTGCTCATCAAGACAATGATAAAAAAAAATTTTATATTATTATTATTATTACTATTTTTTTTCTTTTACTTGTTTTGCTGTAAGATGAGACTACAATAACTGCCCCTTGATGCCCTATAAGGTACCGCCAAGCACCAAGGGGCGGCCACCACGGTGCACAGTGAAGCACGTCCCAGCATCCCTGTCACCATCTTTTCCCTGCCAATAATTATGCATTACATTTCCCAACTAATTTCATTCTAGTGCAACATTTCTACTACTAATGGTGACCTGTACACTTCCCAGCATGACCAGTACAGCACTTCAAACAAACACAGCCTTTTCTTAGCCACAGCAAGGTGCAGCCACGACAGACAGCCTTCCCTAAGTCAGCATGTCACACTGCATCCATAACACTGAGCTTCCAGGAACACATCTGGGGGACTGATACAAGTTGCTGTGTAGGTCATTTGTCCCAGCAGACTCTTTCACACCAAGCAGGCATGAGGTGGTAGTCTGTGCAGTGCGTCAGTGCTTGGAATTTTGAACCGGTCTTGCTGCATCTATGGCCCAGAGACCAAACACAGACCAAACAGAGGGCTAGCTGAACCTAACACAAACCAAACAGACGCCCACCAGAACCATACACAGGCCCACAGAACTAACTGACTGGCTGGCCGGCTGACTCGCTGGCTGAGTGACTGACTGACTGACTGACTGACTGGCTGGCTGGCTGGCTTGCTGGCTGGCTTACTAACTGACTGACTGACTGACTGGCTGGCTGAGTGACTGATTGACTGGCTGGTAAGCTAGTTGGGTGGCTAGCTGGTTGGTTGAATGGCTGACTGACTGACTGACTGACTGACTGACTGACTGACTAGCTGAGTGACTGATTGATTGGCTGGTTGGTTGAATGCCTAGCTGGCTGGTTGAATGGCTGACTGACTGACTGACTGACTGACTGACTGACTGACTGACTGACTGACTGACTGACTGACTGACTAACAGACTGACTGACTAGCTGAGTGACTGATTGATTGGCTGGTTTGTCGAATGGCTAGCTGGCTGGTTGAATGGCTAACTGACTGACTGACTGACTGACTGACTGACTGACTGACTGACTGACTAACTGAGTGACTGATTGATTGGCTGGTTGGTTGAATGGCTAGCTGGCTGGTTGAATGGCTGACTGACTGACTGACTGACTGACTTACTGACTGACTGACTGACTAACTGACTAGCTGAGTGACTGATTGATTGGCTGGTTGGTTGAATGGCTGACTGACTGACTGACTGACTGACTGACTGACTGACTGACTGACTGACTGACTGACTGACTAGCTGAGTGACTGATTGATTGGCTAGTTGGTTGAATGGCTAGCTGGCTGGTTGAATGGCTGACTGACTGGCTGACTGACTGACTAACTGACTGACTGACTGACTGACTGACTGACTGACTGACTAGCTGAGTGACTGATTGATTGGCTGGTTGGTTGCATGCCTAGCTGGCTGGTTGAATGGCTGACTGACTGACTGACTGACTGACTGACTGACTGACTGACTGACTGACTGACTGACTGACTGACTAGCTGAGTGACTGATTGATTGGCTGGTTGGTTGAATGGCTAGCTGGCTGGTTGAATGGCTAACTGACTGACTGACTGACTGACTGACTGACTGACTGACTGACTGACTGACTAACTGAGTGACTGATTGATTGGCTGGTTGGTTGAATGGCTAGCTGGCTGGTTGAATGGCTGACTGACTGACTGACTGACTGACTGACTGACTGACTGACTGACTGACTGACTGACTGACTAGCTGAGTGACTGATTGATTGGCTGGTTGGTTGAATGGCTAGCTGGCTGGTTGAATGGCTGACTGACTGACTGACTGACTGACTGACTGACTGACTGACTGACTGACTGACTGACTGACTGACTGAGTGACTGATTGATTGGCTAGTTGGTTGAATGGCTAGCTGGCTGGTTGAATGGCTGACTGACTGGCTGACTGACTGACTGACTGACTGACTGACTGACTGACTGACTGACTGACTGACTAGCTGAGTGACTGATTGATTGGCTGGTTGGTTGAATGCCTAGCTGGCTGGTTGAATGGCTGACTGACTGACTGACTGACTGACTGACTGACTGACTGACTGACTGACTGACTAGCTGAGTGACTGATTTATTGGCTGGTTGGTTGAATGGCTAGCTGGCTGGTTGAATGGCTAACTGACTGACTGACTGACTGACTGACTGACTGACTGACTGACTGACTGACTGACTGACTGACTGACTGACTAACTGAGTGACTGATTGATTGGCTGGTTGGTTGAATGGCTAGCTGGCTGGTTGAATGGCTGACTGACTGACTGACTGACTGACTGACTGACTGACTGACTGACTGACTGACTAACTGACTAGCTGAGTGACTGATTGATTGGCTGGTTGGTTGAATGGCTAGCTGGCTGGTTGAATGGCTGACTGACTGACTGACTGACTGACTGACTGACTGACTGACTGACTGACTGACTAGCTGAGTGACTGATTGATTGGCTAGTTGGTTGAATGGCTAGCTGGCTGGTTGAATGGCTGACTGACTGGCTGACTGACTGACTGACTGACTGACTGACTGACTGACTGACTGACTGACTGACTAGCTGAGTGACTGATTGATTGGCTGGTTGGTTGAATGGCTAGCTGGCTGGTTGAATGGCTGACTGACTGACTGACTGACTGACTGACTGACTGACTGACTGACTGAGGCAGAGAGACAGGTAGGTGTTGGCAGGGTTGGTTTGGTTTGGAGTGTTGAGGTTTTATGATATTGTAGAGACAGAGAGGTTCAAAGCTTAATTAGACTTGTATCTTTGAGCCATGAGTCAGTAGAGAGGGAGAAAGAGGCAGACAGGCAGAGAGACAGGAAAAACAGGGAGGAAGAAAAGCTATTTGCACTGTACCTATAGGTCAGTATGGTGTAGAGTTGTATACTTGAATCAAGAGTAAATATAGACGCAGATACGAAGGCGGGCAAGCTGAGAGAGAGGGAAAGAAAGGGTCTGAATGAAAGGGAGGAGTCAGGCCTGCAGAAGGGGAGCTTTTGGTATTGTTTACTGATTAGTGTGATAAAGTGTTGTGTTGTGTTGTGAGGTGCAGAGAAAGAGAGAGAGGCTTGTGTGGTGATATTTCATGTTGATGTACAGCAATATGAAATAGTTCTCAGGAGAGAGAGAAAGAGATAGAAATTAGTGACACACACACACACACACACACACACACACACACACACACACACACACACACACACAGTAATACTCTATAGAAACCTATTTCTTTCCTAATTTGTCTATCTCCATCTTGTTTTTCATTGTAAGTCATTAATGTTTATCTTGTATTGTCTTGGCATTTTTAAAACATGAGGTATATTATTATTAGTGGTTGTAGTTTTGTATCACAACATTAACTTATATTAGTTTTGCCTGAAAATCTCTCGTTTTCTAACATTCTCCCATCCTGCAGGCCTGAGTCCAGACCGAGACCCAGAGAAATGTAAACAAACGCACCAGTCAGACTTGATATAGGAGTGAATTTGTTGCTTTTTAAAGCGGCAGTCGGTCTGTACATCTGTGAGGTGGCGAGGGGTGTCGCCAGGGGGCGGCTAGTAGCGTCTGCCACCAGGGAAATATGTAAAAACATAAAAAAGACGCTTCTCAAGAAAGGTAAGGCCGGTTGCAGCTTTTATTTTTTCTTTATTTCTTTCCATCAGGTTAGGTTTATATTAATTCAGTTAGTTAGGTTTGGTTAAGTCTCTCTCTCTCTCTCTCTCTCTCTCTCTCTCTCTCTCTCTCTCTCTCTCTCTCTCTCTCTCTCTCTCTCTCTCTCTCTCTCTCTCTCTCTCTCTCTCTCTCTGTGTGGTGCTAATGGTGCAGGAAGGCCTTGTCTACCTGCACCATAAGCCACTATACCATGCGTCACTGTACATTTAAACTGTACCCCAAAAACTTAACCTAACTGGCCCTCACTTAAAAAAAAATATATCGTTTTTTTTTCGTGTTCTTAATATTTCAGTGCTACAATACCACATCACTGTACCCTATGATGCTAATGGTGCAGGAAGGCCTTGTCTACCTTCACCATAAGCGACTGTACCATGCGTCACTGTACCTTAAAACTGTACCACAAAAACAACCTAACTGGCCCTCACCTGAAAAAAAATATCTTTTTTTTTTTGTGTTTGCTTAATATTTCAGTGCTACAGTACCACAGCACTGTACTCTATGGTGCTAATGGTGCAGGAAGGCCTTGTCTACCTTCACCATAAGCCACTGTACCATGTGTCACTGTACCTTAAATCTGTACCACAAAAACAACCTAACTGGCCCTCACCTGAAAAAAAATCTCTTTTTTTTTTAACCTAACCTAACCTAACCTAACCTTACCTAACCTAACCTAACCTAACCTAACCTGACCTGACCTGACCTAACCTAACCTAACCTAACCTAACCTGACCTAACCTAACCTAACCTAACCTAACCTGACCTGACCTAACCTAACCTAACCTAACCTAACCTAACCTAACCTAACCTATCCTAACCTAACCGAGACATTAAAAATTAGTCACAAGGCAAAAAGACGATTCAAAGTGACTGACATACCAAGCAATTAATTAGTGAAATCAGTCTTTGTTGACTACTCCAAAGCCTTTCAGTTTGTCGACCTCAGTATACTGTTAGGAAAAAGTGCATTATTAAGACATTATTAGTGGTTGTATCACGGTATTTTATAATAGACTTATAACTAGTTTCCCCTGAAAATCTTTCGTTTTCTATCATTCTTTCATTCTACACGCCTGAGCCCTGACAGAGACCCAGAGAAATGTAAACAGGCACGAGTCAGACTTGATATAGGGCTGAATTTGTTGCTTTTCAGAGAGGGGCAGTCGGTCTGTACATGCGTGAGGTGGCGAGAGGCGTGTCCAGGGGGCGGCTAGTAGCGTGTGCCACCGTGGAAATATGTACAGACATAAAGAAGACGCCCTCAAGAAAGGTAAGGCCGGTTCCAGCTTTTATTTTTATTTATTTATTTCCATCCCGGCCTGGGACCCCCCCTTTCCCGAGTCCTGAGGTGTTGGGGGACGGCCCGGGGGTGCTGTGTGCCCGTGAGTGTACCAGGTGCTCAAGCTTATACAAAACAAGGAAAGTTTGAAGCATTTTTAGAGGGGCAGTCGGTCTGTACATGCGTGTACTCGTACATTAATTTTGAGGTGTTCCTTGTCATCCCCTGTCACTCCTGCCTGCCTCTGTCACCTCTACCAATCCCTGTCAAGCTCTGCCAAGCCCTTTGTCACCTCTCAAGTAATGAGGTGGCTTGAGATGTGAGATTTTAAACAGAAGCCTTTGCTGTCACCCCTGCCAAGCCCTACCAAACCCTGTCAGCCCCCACCAAGGCCCTCTCAAGCCACCACTCAACCCCCTACCGAGACCTATCAGCTCTATAATCTGAAAAAAGTGCAGTGTCTTAGGAGGGATTGATTAAGTAAACAGTGACTTATGGCCAAAATGGAACTATATGGAGATTAAGTAGAGATTAGAATAGAAGCTGAAATTGAGCAGGATAGTTACAATCACAGACTTCCAACTTGCTACTCCTTGGTGTGAAAGAATCTGCAGGAAATTAAGTACATGGCAACTCCTGTTAGTCCCTCATGTGTTCTTGAAAGCAGACTGACAGATTCAGTGTGTGACATGCTGACGTGGGGGAAGGCTGTCTGGTGGCTGCTCTATGCTGTAGCTAACAAAATGGTTGTGTTTCAAGTGTTGTCATGCCTGGAAAGTCTACAGGTCATCATTACTAGTATAAATGTGTACTACAATGGTGAAATTTAGTGAAAAAATGTGCTGTTTATGTATTGGCAGGGAAAGATTTGTGCTCATCAAGACAATGATAAAAAAAAATTTTATATTATTATTATTATTACTATTTTTTTTCTTTTACTTGTTTTGCTGTAAGATGAGACTACAATAACTGCCCCTTGATGCCCTATAAGGTACCGCCAAGCACCAAGGGGCGGCCACCACGGTGCACAGTGAAGCACGTCCCAGCATCCCTGTCACCATCTTTTCCCTGCCAATAATTATGCATTACATTTCCCAACTAATTTCATTCTAGTGCAACATTTCTACTACTAATGGTGACCTGTACACTTCCCAGCATGACCAGTACAGCACTTCAAACAAACACAGCCTTTTCTTAGCCACAGCAAGGTGCAGCCACGACAGACAGCCTTCCCTAAGTCAGCATGTCACACTGCATCCATAACACTGAGCTTCCAGGAACACATCTGGGGGACTGATACAAGTTGCTGTGTAGGTCATTTGTCCCAGCAGACTCTTTCACACCAAGCAGGCATGAGGTGGTAGTCTGTGCAGTGCGTCAGTGCTTGGAATTTTGAACCGGTCTTGCTGCATCTATGGCCCAGAGACCAAACACAGACCAAACAGAGGGCTAGCTGAACCTAACACAAACCAAACAGACGCCCACCAGAACCATACACAGGCCCACAGAACTAACTGACTGGCTGGCCGGCTGACTCGCTGGCTGAGTGACTGACTGACTGACTGACTGACTGGCTGGCTGGCTGGCTTGCTGGCTGGCTTACTAACTGACTGACTGACTGACTGGCTGGCTGAGTGACTGATTGACTGGCTGGTAAGCTAGTTGGGTGGCTAGCTGGTTGGTTGAATGGCTGACTGACTGACTGACTGACTGACTGACTGACTGACTAGCTGAGTGACTGATTGATTGGCTGGTTGGTTGAATGCCTAGCTGGCTGGTTGAATGGCTGACTGACTGACTGACTGACTGACTGACTGACTGACTGACTGACTGACTGACTGACTGACTGACTAACAGACTGACTGACTAGCTGAGTGACTGATTGATTGGCTGGTTTGTCGAATGGCTAGCTGGCTGGTTGAATGGCTAACTGACTGACTGACTGACTGACTGACTGACTGACTGACTGACTGACTAACTGAGTGACTGATTGATTGGCTGGTTGGTTGAATGGCTAGCTGGCTGGTTGAATGGCTGACTGACTGACTGACTGACTGACTTACTGACTGACTGACTGACTAACTGACTAGCTGAGTGACTGATTGATTGGCTGGTTGGTTGAATGGCTGACTGACTGACTGACTGACTGACTGACTGACTGACTGACTGACTGACTGACTGACTGACTAGCTGAGTGACTGATTGATTGGCTAGTTGGTTGAATGGCTAGCTGGCTGGTTGAATGGCTGACTGACTGGCTGACTGACTGACTAACTGACTGACTGACTGACTGACTGACTGACTGACTGACTAGCTGAGTGACTGATTGATTGGCTGGTTGGTTGCATGCCTAGCTGGCTGGTTGAATGGCTGACTGACTGACTGACTGACTGACTGACTGACTGACTGACTGACTGACTGACTGACTGACTGACTAGCTGAGTGACTGATTGATTGGCTGGTTGGTTGAATGGCTAGCTGGCTGGTTGAATGGCTAACTGACTGACTGACTGACTGACTGACTGACTGACTGACTGACTGACTGACTAACTGAGTGACTGATTGATTGGCTGGTTGGTTGAATGGCTAGCTGGCTGGTTGAATGGCTGACTGACTGACTGACTGACTGACTGACTGACTGACTGACTGACTGACTGACTGACTGACTAGCTGAGTGACTGATTGATTGGCTGGTTGGTTGAATGGCTAGCTGGCTGGTTGAATGGCTGACTGACTGACTGACTGACTGACTGACTGACTGACTGACTGACTGACTGACTGACTGACTGACTGAGTGACTGATTGATTGGCTAGTTGGTTGAATGGCTAGCTGGCTGGTTGAATGGCTGACTGACTGGCTGACTGACTGACTGACTGACTGACTGACTGACTGACTGACTGACTGACTGACTAGCTGAGTGACTGATTGATTGGCTGGTTGGTTGAATGCCTAGCTGGCTGGTTGAATGGCTGACTGACTGACTGACTGACTGACTGACTGACTGACTGACTGACTGACTGACTAGCTGAGTGACTGATTTATTGGCTGGTTGGTTGAATGGCTAGCTGGCTGGTTGAATGGCTAACTGACTGACTGACTGACTGACTGACTGACTGACTGACTGACTGACTGACTGACTGACTGACTGACTGACTAACTGAGTGACTGATTGATTGGCTGGTTGGTTGAATGGCTAGCTGGCTGGTTGAATGGCTGACTGACTGACTGACTGACTGACTGACTGACTGACTGACTGACTGACTGACTAACTGACTAGCTGAGTGACTGATTGATTGGCTGGTTGGTTGAATGGCTAGCTGGCTGGTTGAATGGCTGACTGACTGACTGACTGACTGACTGACTGACTGACTGACTGACTGACTGACTAGCTGAGTGACTGATTGATTGGCTAGTTGGTTGAATGGCTAGCTGGCTGGTTGAATGGCTGACTGACTGGCTGACTGACTGACTGACTGACTGACTGACTGACTGACTGACTGACTGACTGACTAGCTGAGTGACTGATTGATTGGCTGGTTGGTTGAATGGCTAGCTGGCTGGTTGAATGGCTGACTGACTGACTGACTGACTGACTGACTGACTGACTGACTGACTGAGGCAGAGAGACAGGTAGGTGTTGGCAGGGTTGGTTTGGTTTGGAGTGTTGAGGTTTTATGATATTGTAGAGACAGAGAGGTTCAAAGCTTAATTAGACTTGTATCTTTGAGCCATGAGTCAGTAGAGAGGGAGAAAGAGGCAGACAGGCAGAGAGACAGGAAAAACAGGGAGGAAGAAAAGCTATTTGCACTGTACCTATAGGTCAGTATGGTGTAGAGTTGTATACTTGAATCAAGAGTAAATATAGACGCAGATACGAAGGCGGGCAAGCTGAGAGAGAGGGAAAGAAAGGGTCTGAATGAAAGGGAGGAGTCAGGCCTGCAGAAGGGGAGCTTTTGGTATTGTTTACTGATTAGTGTGATAAAGTGTTGTGTTGTGTTGTGAGGTGCAGAGAAAGAGAGAGAGGCTTGTGTGGTGATATTTCATGTTGATGTACAGCAATATGAAATAGTTCTCAGGAGAGAGAGAAAGAGATAGAAATTAGTGACACACACACACACACACACACACACACACACACACACACACACACACACACACACACACAGTAATACTCTATAGAAACCTATTTCTTTCCTAATTTGTCTATCTCCATCTTGTTTTTCATTGTAAGTCATTAATGTTTATCTTGTATTGTCTTGGCATTTTTAAAACATGAGGTATATTATTATTAGTGGTTGTAGTTTTGTATCACAACATTAACTTATATTAGTTTTGCCTGAAAATCTCTCGTTTTCTAACATTCTCCCATCCTGCAGGCCTGAGTCCAGACCGAGACCCAGAGAAATGTAAACAAACGCACCAGTCAGACTTGATATAGGAGTGAATTTGTTGCTTTTTAAAGCGGCAGTCGGTCTGTACATCTGTGAGGTGGCGAGGGGTGTCGCCAGGGGGCGGCTAGTAGCGTCTGCCACCAGGGAAATATGTAAAAACATAAAAAAGACGCTTCTCAAGAAAGGTAAGGCCGGTTGCAGCTTTTATTTTTTCTTTATTTCTTTCCATCAGGTTAGGTTTATATTAATTCAGTTAGTTAGGTTTGGTTAAGTCTCTCTCTCTCTCTCTCTCTCTCTCTCTCTCTCTCTCTCTCTCTCTCTCTCTCTCTCTCTCTCTCTCTCTCTCTCTCTCTCTCTCTCTCTCTCTCTCTCTCTCTCTGTGTGGTGCTAATGGTGCAGGAAGGCCTTGTCTACCTGCACCATAAGCCACTATACCATGCGTCACTGTACATTTAAACTGTACCCCAAAAACTTAACCTAACTGGCCCTCACTTAAAAAAAAATATATCGTTTTTTTTTCGTGTTCTTAATATTTCAGTGCTACAATACCACATCACTGTACCCTATGATGCTAATGGTGCAGGAAGGCCTTGTCTACCTTCACCATAAGCGACTGTACCATGCGTCACTGTACCTTAAAACTGTACCACAAAAACAACCTAACTGGCCCTCACCTGAAAAAAAATATCTTTTTTTTTTTGTGTTTGCTTAATATTTCAGTGCTACAGTACCACAGCACTGTACTCTATGGTGCTAATGGTGCAGGAAGGCCTTGTCTACCTTCACCATAAGCCACTGTACCATGTGTCACTGTACCTTAAATCTGTACCACAAAAACAACCTAACTGGCCCTCACCTGAAAAAAAATCTCTTTTTTTTTTAACCTAACCTAACCTAACCTAACCTTACCTAACCTAACCTAACCTAACCTAACCTGACCTGACCTGACCTAACCTAACCTAACCTAACCTAACCTGACCTAACCTAACCTAACCTAACCTAACCTGACCTGACCTAACCTAACCTAACCTAACCTAACCTAACCTAACCTAACCTATCCTAACCTAACCGAGACATTAAAAATTAGTCACAAGGCAAAAAGACGATTCAAAGTGACTGACATACCAAGCAATTAATTAGTGAAATCAGTCTTTGTTGACTACTCCAAAGCCTTTCAGTTTGTCGACCTCAGTATACTGTTAGGAAAAAGTGCATTATTAAGACATTATTAGTGGTTGTATCACGGTATTTTATAATAGACTTATAACTAGTTTCCCCTGAAAATCTTTCGTTTTCTATCATTCTTTCATTCTACACGCCTGAGCCCTGACAGAGACCCAGAGAAATGTAAACAGGCACGAGTCAGACTTGATATAGGGCTGAATTTGTTGCTTTTCAGAGAGGGGCAGTCGGTCTGTACATGCGTGAGGTGGCGAGAGGCGTGTCCAGGGGGCGGCTAGTAGCGTGTGCCACCGTGGAAATATGTACAGACATAAAGAAGACGCCCTCAAGAAAGGTAAGGCCGGTTCCAGCTTTTATTTTTATTTATTTATTTCCATCCCGGCCTGGGACCCCCCCTTTCCCGAGTCCTGAGGTGTTGGGGGACGGCCCGGGGGTGCTGTGTGCCCGTGAGTGTACCAGGTGCTCAAGCTTATACAAAACAAGGAAAGTTTGAAGCATTTTTAGAGGGGCAGTCGGTCTGTACATGCGTGTACTCGTACATTAATTTTGAGGTGTTCCTTGTCATCCCCTGTCACTCCTGCCTGCCTCTGTCACCTCTACCAATCCCTGTCAAGCTCTGCCAAGCCCTTTGTCACCTCTCAAGTAATGAGGTGGCTTGAGATGTGAGATTTTAAACAGAAGCCTTTGCTGTCACCCCTGCCAAGCCCTACCAAACCCTGTCAGCCCCCACCAAGGCCCTCTCAAGCCACCACTCAACCCCCTACCGAGACCTATCAGCTCTATAATCTGAAAAAAGTGCAGTGTCTTAGGAGGGATTGATTAAGTAAACAGTGACTTATGGCCAAAATGGAACTATATGGAGATTAAGTAGAGATTAGAATAGAAGCTGAAATTGAGCAGGATAGTTACAATCACAGACTTCCAACTTGCTACTCCTTGGTGTGAAAGAATCTGCAGGAAATTAAGTACATGGCAACTCCTGTTAGTCCCTCATGTGTTCTTGAAAGCAGACTGACAGATTCAGTGTGTGACATGCTGACGTGGGGGAAGGCTGTCTGGTGGCTGCTCTATGCTGTAGCTAACAAAATGGTTGTGTTTCAAGTGTTGTCATGCCTGGAAAGTCTACAGGTCATCATTACTAGTATAAATGTGTACTACAATGGTGAAATTTAGTGAAAAAATGTGCTGTTTATGTATTGGCAGGGAAAGATTTGTGCTCATCAAGACAATGATAAAAAAAAATTTTATATTATTATTATTATTACTATTTTTTTTCTTTTACTTGTTTTGCTGTAAGATGAGACTACAATAACTGCCCCTTGATGCCCTATAAGGTACCGCCAAGCACCAAGGGGCGGCCACCACGGTGCACAGTGAAGCACGTCCCAGCATCCCTGTCACCATCTTTTCCCTGCCAATAATTATGCATTACATTTCCCAACTAATTTCATTCTAGTGCAACATTTCTACTACTAATGGTGACCTGTACACTTCCCAGCATGACCAGTACAGCACTTCAAACAAACACAGCCTTTTCTTAGCCACAGCAAGGTGCAGCCACGACAGACAGCCTTCCCTAAGTCAGCATGTCACACTGCATCCATAACACTGAGCTTCCAGGAACACATCTGGGGGACTGATACAAGTTGCTGTGTAGGTCATTTGTCCCAGCAGACTCTTTCACACCAAGCAGGCATGAGGTGGTAGTCTGTGCAGTGCGTCAGTGCTTGGAATTTTGAACCGGTCTTGCTGCATCTATGGCCCAGAGACCAAACACAGACCAAACAGAGGGCTAGCTGAACCTAACACAAACCAAACAGACGCCCACCAGAACCATACACAGGCCCACAGAACTAACTGACTGGCTGGCCGGCTGACTCGCTGGCTGAGTGACTGACTGACTGACTGACTGACTGGCTGGCTGGCTGGCTTGCTGGCTGGCTTACTAACTGACTGACTGACTGACTGGCTGGCTGAGTGACTGATTGACTGGCTGGTAAGCTAGTTGGGTGGCTAGCTGGTTGGTTGAATGGCTGACTGACTGACTGACTGACTGACTGACTGACTGACTAGCTGAGTGACTGATTGATTGGCTGGTTGGTTGAATGCCTAGCTGGCTGGTTGAATGGCTGACTGACTGACTGACTGACTGACTGACTGACTGACTGACTGACTGACTGACTGACTGACTAGCTGAGTGACTGATTGATTGGCTGGTTTGTCGAATGGCTAGCTGGCTGGTTGAATGGCTAACTGACTGACTGACTGACTGACTGACTGACTGACTGACTGACTGACTAACTGAGTGACTGATTGATTGGCTGGTTGGTTGAATGGCTAGCTGGCTGGTTGAATGGCTGACTGACTGACTGACTGACTGACTTACTGACTGACTGACTGACTAACTGACTAGCTGAGTGACTGATTGATTGGCTGGTTGGTTGAATGGCTGACTGACTGACTGACTGACTGACTGACTGACTGACTGACTGACTGACTGACTAGCTGAGTGACTGATTGATTGGCTAGTTGGTTGAATGGCTAGCTGGCTGGTTGAATGGCTGACTGACTGGCTGACTGACTGACTAACTGACTGACTGACTGACTGACTGACTGACTGACTGACTAGCTGAGTGACTGATTGATTGGCTGGTTGGTTGCATGCCTAGCTGGCTGGTTGAATGGCTGACTGACTGACTGACTGACTGACTGACTGACTGACTGACTGACTGACTGACTGACTGACTGACTAGCTGAGTGACTGATTGATTGGCTGGTTGGTTGAATGGCTAGCTGGCTGGTTGAATGGCTAACTGACTGACTGACTGACTGACTGACTGACTGACTGACTGACTGACTGACTAACTGAGTGACTGATTGATTGGCTGGTTGGTTGAATGGCTAGCTGGCTGGTTGAATGGCTGACTGACTGACTGACTGACTGACTGACTGACTGACTGACTGACTGACTGACTGACTGACTAGCTGAGTGACTGATTGATTGGCTGGTTGGTTGAATGGCTAGCTGGCTGGTTGAATGGCTGACTGACTGACTGACTGACTGACTGACTGACTGACTGACTGACTGACTGACTGACTGACTGACTGAGTGACTGATTGATTGGCTAGTTGGTTGAATGGCTAGCTGGCTGGTTGAATGGCTGACTGACTGGCTGACTGACTGACTGACTGACTGACTGACTGACTGACTGACTGACTGACTGACTAGCTGAGTGACTGATTGATTGGCTGGTTGGTTGAATGCCTAGCTGGCTGGTTGAATGGCTGACTGACTGACTGACTGACTGACTGACTGACTGACTGACTGACTGACTGACTAGCTGAGTGACTGATTTATTGGCTGGTTGGTTGAATGGCTAGCTGGCTGGTTGAATGGCTAACTGACTGACTGACTGACTGACTGACTGACTGACTGACTGACTGACTGACTGACTGACTGACTGACTGACTAACTGAGTGACTGATTGATTGGCTGGTTGGTTGAATGGCTAGCTGGCTGGTTGAATGGCTGACTGACTGACTGACTGACTGACTGACTGACTGACTGACTGACTGACTGACTAACTGACTAGCTGAGTGACTGATTGATTGGCTGGTTGGTTGAATGGCTAGCTGGCTGGTTGAATGGCTGACTGACTGACTGACTGACTGACTGACTGACTGACTGACTGACTGACTGACTAGCTGAGTGACTGATTGATTGGCTAGTTGGTTGAATGGCTAGCTGGCTGGTTGAATGGCTGACTGACTGGCTGACTGACTGACTGACTGACTGACTGACTGACTGACTGACTGACTGACTGACTAGCTGAGTGACTGATTGATTGGCTGGTTGGTTGAATGGCTAGCTGGCTGGTTGAATGGCTGACTGACTGACTGACTGACTGACTGACTGACTGACTGACTGACTGAGGCAGAGAGACAGGTAGGTGTTGGCAGGGTTGGTTTGGTTTGGAGTGTTGAGGTTTTATGATATTGTAGAGACAGAGAGGTTCAAAGCTTAATTAGACTTGTATCTTTGAGCCATGAGTCAGTAGAGAGGGAGAAAGAGGCAGACAGGCAGAGAGACAGGAAAAACAGGGAGGAAGAAAAGCTATTTGCACTGTACCTATAGGTCAGTATGGTGTAGAGTTGTATACTTGAATCAAGAGTAAATATAGACGCAGATACGAAGGCGGGCAAGCTGAGAGAGAGGGAAAGAAAGGGTCTGAATGAAAGGGAGGAGTCAGGCCTGCAGAAGGGGAGCTTTTGGTATTGTTTACTGATTAGTGTGATAAAGTGTTGTGTTGTGTTGTGAGGTGCAGAGAAAGAGAGAGAGGCTTGTGTGGTGATATTTCATGTTGATGTACAGCAATATGAAATAGTTCTCAGGAGAGAGAGAAAGAGATAGAAATTAGTGACACACACACACACACACACACACACACACACACACACACACACACACACACACACAGTAATACTCTATAGAAACCTATTTCTTTCCTAATTTGTCTATCTCCATCTTGTTTTTCATTGTAAGTCATTAATGTTTATCTTGTATTGTCTTGGCATTATTAAAACATGAGGTATATTATTATTAGTGGTTGTAGTTTTGTATCACAACATTAACTTATATTAGTTTTGCCTGAAAATCTCTCGTTTTCTAACATTCTCCCATCCTGCAGGCCTGAGTCCAGACCGAGACCCAGAGAAATGTAAACAAACGCACCAGTCAGACTTGATATAGGAGTGAATTTGTTGCTTTTTAAAGCGGCAGTCGGTCTGTACATGTGTGAGGTGGCGAGGGGTGTCGCCAGGGGGCGGCTAGTAGCGTCTGCCACCAGGGAAATATGTAAAAACATAAAAAGACGCTTCTCAAGAAAGGTAAGGCCGGTTGCAGCTTTTATTTTTTCTTTATTTCTTTCCATCAGGTTAGGTTTATATTAATTCAGTTAGTTAGGTTTGGTTAAGTCTCTCTCTCTCTCTCTCTCTCTCTCTCTCTCTCTCTCTCTCTCTCTCTCTCTCTCTCTCTCTCTCTCTCTCTCTCTCTCTCTCTCTCTCTCTCTCTCTCTCTGTGGTGCTAATGGTGCAGGAAGGCCTTGTCTACCTGCACCATAAGCCACTATACCATGCGTCACTGTACATTTAAACTGTACCCCAAAAACTTAACCTAACTGGCCCTCACTTAAAAAAAAATATATCGTTTTTTTTTCGTGTTCTTAATATTTCAGTGCTACAATACCACATCACTGTACCCTATGATGCTAATGGTGCAGGAAGGCCTTGTCTACCTTCACCATAAGCGACTGTACCATGCGTCACTGTACCTTAAAACTGTACCACAAAAACAACCTAACTGGCCCTCACCTGAAAAAAAATATCTTTTTTTTTTTGTGTTTGCTTAATATTTCAGTGCTACAGTACCACAGCACTGTACTCTATGGTGCTAATGGTGCAGGAAGGCCTTGTCTACCTTCACCATAAGCCACTGTACCATGTGTCACTGTACCTTAAATCTGTACCACAAAAACAACCTAACTGGCCCTCACCTGAAAAAAAATCTCTTTTTTTTTTAACCTAACCTAACCTAACCTAACCTTACCTAACCTAACCTAACCTAACCTAACCTGACCTGACCTGACCTAACCTAACCTAACCTAACCTAACCTGACCTAACCTAACCTAACCTAACCTAACCTAACCTGACCTGACCTAACCTAACCTAACCTAACCTAACCTAACCTATCCTAACCTAACCGAGACATTAAAAATTAGTCACAAGGCAAAAAGACGATTCAAAGTGACTGACATACCAAGCAATTAATTAGTGAAATCAGTCTTTGTTGACTACTCCAAAGCCTTTCAGTTTGTCGACCTCAGTATACTGTTAGGAAAAAGTGCATTATTAAGACATTATTAGTGGTTGTATCACGGTATTTTATAATAGACTTATAACTAGTTTCCCCTGAAAATCTTTCGTTTTCTATCATTCTTTCATTCTACACGCCTGAGCCCTGACAGAGACCCAGAGAAATGTAAACAGGCACGAGTCAGACTTGATATAGGGCTGAATTTGTTGCTTTTCAGAGAGGGGCAGTCGGTCTGTACATGCGTGAGGTGGCGAGAGGCGTGTCCAGGGGGCGGCTAGTAGCGTGTGCCACCGTGGAAATATGTACAGACATAAAGAAGACGCCCTCAAGAAAGGTAAGGCCGGTTCCAGCTTTTATTTTTATTTATTTATTTCCATCCCGGCCTGGGACCCCCCCTTTCCCGAGTCCTGAGGTGTTGGGGGACGGCCCGGGGGTGCTGTGTGCCCGTGAGTGTACCAGGTGCTCAAGCTTATACAAAACAAGGAAAGTTTGAAGCATTTTTAGAGGGGCAGTCGGTCTGTACATGCGTGTACTCGTACATTAATTTTGAGGTGTTCCTTGTCATCCCCTGTCACTCCTGCCTGCCTCTGTCACCTCTACCAATCCCTGTCAAGCTCTGCCAAGCCCTTTGTCACCTCTCAAGTAATGAGGTGGCTTGAGATGTGAGATTTTAAACAGAAGCCTTTGCTGTCACCCCTGCCAAGCCCTACCAAACCCTGTCAGCCCCCACCAAGGCCCTCTCAAGCCACCACTCAACCCCCTACCGAGACCTATCAGCTCTATAATCTGAAAAAAGTGCAGTGTCTTAGGAGGGATTGATTAAGTAAACAGTGACTTATGGCCAAAATGGAACTATATGGAGATTAAGTAGAGATTAGAATAGAAGCTGAAATTGAGCAGGATAGTTACAATCACAGACTTCCAACTTGCTACTCCTTGGTGTGAAAGAATCTGCAGGAAATTAAGTACATGGCAACTCCTGTTAGTCCCTCATGTGTTCTTGAAAGCAGACTGACAGATTCAGTGTGTGACATGCTGACGTGGGGGAAGGCTGTCTGGTGGCTGCTCTATGCTGTAGCTAACAAAATGGTTGTGTTTCAAGTGTTGTCATGCCTGGAAAGTCTACAGGTCATCATTACTAGTATAAATGTGTACTACAATGGTGAAATTTAGTGAAAAAATGTGCTGTTTATGTATTGGCAGGGAAAGATTTGTGCTCATCAAGACAATGATAAAAATTTTTTTTTATTATTATTATTATTACTAATTTTTTTCTTTTACTTGTTTTGCTGTAAGATGAGACTACAATAACTGCCCCTTGATGCCCTATAAGGTACCGCCAAGCACCAAGGGGCGGCCACCACGGTGTACAGTGAAGCACGTCCCAGCATCCCTGTCACCATCTTTTCCCTGCCAATAATTATGCATTACATTTCCCAACTAATTTCATTCTAGTGCAACATTTCTACTACTAATGGTGGCCTGTACACTTCCCAGCATGACCAGTACAGCACTTCAAACAAACACAGCCTTTTCTTAGCCACAGCAAGGTGCAGCCACGACAGACAGCCTTCCCTAAGTCAGCATGTCACACTGCATCCATAACACTGAGCTTCCAGGAACACATCTGGGGGACTGATACAAGTTGCTGTGTAGGTCATTTGTCCCAGCAGACTCTTTCACACCAAGCAGGCATGAGGTGGTAGTCTGTGCAGTGCGTCAGTGCTTGGAATTTTGAACCGGTCTTGCTGCATCTATGGCCCAGAGACCAAACAGAGGGCTAGCTGAACCTAACACAAACCAAACAGAGGCACACCAGAACCATACACAGGCCCACAGAACTAACTGACTGGCTGGCCGGCTGACTCGCTGGCTGAGTGACTGACTGACTGACTGACTGACTGGCTGGCTGGCTGGCTGGCTTGCTGGCTGGCTTACTAACTGACTGACTGACTGACTGGCTGGCTGAGTGACTGATTGACTGGCTGGTTAGCTAGTTGGGTGGCTAGCTGGTTGGTTGAATGGCTGACTGACTGACTGACTGACTGACTGACTGACTGACTGACTGACTGACTAGCTGAGTGACTGATTGATTAGCTGGTTGGTTGAATGCCTAGCTGGCTGGTTGAATGGCTGACTGACTGACTGACTGACTGACTGACTGACTGACTGACTGACTGACTGACTAACTGACTGACTGACTGACTAGCTGAGTGACTGATTGATTGGCTGGTTTGTCGAATGGCTAGCTGGCTGGTTGAATGGCTAACTGACTGACTGACTGACTGACTGACTGACTGACTGACTGACTGACTGACTGACTAACTGAGTGACTGATTGATTGGCTGGTTGGTTGAATGGCTAGCTGGCTGGTTGAATGGCTGACTGACTGACTGACTGACTGACTTACTGACTGACTGACTGACTAACTGACTAGCTGAGTGACTGATTGATTGGCTGGTTGGTTGAATGGCTAGCTGGCTGGTTGAATGGCTGACTGACTGACTGACTGACTGACTGACTGACTGACTGACTGACTAGCTGAGTGACTGATTGATTGGCTAGTTGGTTGAATGGCTAGCTGGCTGGTTGAATGGCTGACTGACTGGCTGACTGACTGACTAACTGACTGACTGACTGACTGACTGACTGACTGACTGACTGACTGACTGACTGACTGACTAGCTGAGTGACTGATTGATTGGCTGGTTGGTTGAATGCCTAGCTGGCTTGTTGAATGGCTGACTGACTGACTGACTGACTGACTGACTGACTGACTGACTGACTGACTGACTGACTGACTAGCTGAGTGACTGATTGATTGGCTGGTTGGTTGAATGGCTAGCTGGCTGGTTGAATGGCTAACTGACTGACTGACTGACTGACTGACTGACTGACTGACTGACTGACTGACTGACTAACTGAGTGACTGATTGATTGGCTGGTTGGTTGAATGGCTAGCTGGCTGTTTGAATGGCTGACTGACTGACTGACTGACTGACTGACTGACTGACTGACTGACTGACTGACTGACTGACTGACTAACTGACTAGCTGAGTGACTGATTGATTGGCTGGTTGGTTGAATGGCTAGCTGGCTGGTTGAATGGCTGACTGACTGACTGACTGACTGACTGACTGACTGACTGACTGACTGACTGAGTGACTGATTGATTGGCTAGTTGGTTGAATGGCTAGCTGGCTGGTTGAATGGCTGACTGACTGGCTGACTGACTGACTGACTGACTGACTGACTGACTGACTGACTAGCTGAGTGACTGATTGATTGGCTGGTTGGTTGAATGCCTAGCTGGCTGGTTGAATGGCTGACTGACTGACTGACTGACTGACTGACTGACTGACTGACTGACTGACTGACTGACTAGCTGAGTGACTGATTGATTGGCTGGTTGGTTGAATGGCTAGCTGGCTGGTTGAATGGCTAACTGACTGACTGACTGACTGACTGACTGACTGACTGACTGACTGACTGACTGACTGACTGACTAACTGAGTGACTGATTGATTGGCTGGTTGGTTGAATGGCTAGCTGGCTGGTTGAATGGCTGACTGACTGACTGACTGACTGACTGACTGACTGACTGACTAACTGACTAGCTGAGTGACTGATTGATTGGCTGGTTGGTTGAATGGCTAGCTGGCTGGTTGAATGGCTGACTGACTGACTGACTGACTGACTGACTGACTGACTGACTGACTGACTGACTGACTGACTGACTGACTAGCTGAGTGACTGATTGATTGGCTAGTTGGTTGAATGGCTAGCTGGCTGGTTGAATGGCTGACTGACTGGCTGACTGACTGACTGACTGACTGACTGACTGACTGACTGACTGACTGACTGACTAGCTGAGTGACTGATTGATTGGCTGGTTGGTTGAATGGCTAGCTGGCTGGTTGAATGGCTGACTGACTGACTGACTGACTGACTGACTGACTGACTGACTGACTGAGGCAGAGAGACAGGTAGGTGTTGGCAGGGTTGGTTTGGTTTGGAGTGTTGAGGTTTTATGATATTGTAGAGACAGAGAGGTTCAAAGCTTAATTAGACTTGTATCTTTGAGCCATGAGTCAGTAGAGAGGGAGAAAGAGGCAGACAGGCAGAGAGACAGGAAAAACAGGGAGGAAGAAAAGCTATTTGCACTGTACCTATAGGTCAGTATGGTGTAGAGTTGTATACTTGAATCAAGAGTAAATATAGACGCAGATACGAAGGCGGGCAAGCTGAGAGAGAGGGAAAGAAAGGGTCTGAATGAAAGGGAGGAGTCAGGCCTGCAGAAGGGGAGCTTTTGGTATTGTTTACTGATTAGTGTGATAAAGTTTTGTGTTGTGTTGTGAGGTGCAGAGAAAGAGAGAGAGGCTTGTGTGGTGATATTTCATGTTGATGTACAGCAATATGAAATAGTTCTCAGGAGAGAGAGAAAGAGATAGAAATTAGTGACACACACACACACACACACACACACACACACACACACACACACACAGTAATACTCTATAGAAACCTATTTCTTTCCTAATTTGTCTATCTCCATCTTGTTTTTCATTGTAAGTCATTAATGTTTATCTTGTATTGTCTTGGCAGATGTGGTGAAGACAGTGTTATGCACCACCACACCACCATTACACTTCCTGTCTTGCTTGGTGAATGAACAGAGCACCACTAACATCACATCATTGCATCACCACATCACCACACCACCACCTCCTGTCCTGCCCCAGTGAAATAGAACATCACCACCACATCACCACATCAAGAGTCAGTGATTGGTGAGTACAGCAATTAGTATTTATATGCATGTAGTGTACTGTAATCTTGTTCATGTATGTATGTTGTGTGGACACAACCTTCCCGGCACACACTGACTTCACTTGACCTCATCTCACCAGGACACAAAGAACACACCTGACCTGTCATCATTCCTGACATACACTCACCCACCCAGACTTCACTACACACACACACACACACACACACACACACACATTATTATTATTGTTATTATTATTATTATTATTATTATTATTATTATTATTATTATTATTATTATTATTATTATATTTCTCTTCTCTCTCTATAATTATTTATTTATTTATTCATCCGTTTCTTTATTTTGATGAAAAGAAATTATTAACATATGAGGCGCGCGGTACAACAACGACGTACGTACAACAACGACGTAACCGTGTTTTTGCCTGCTCCGTGTGGTAGAAGGGTGTAAAAGTCTCGTGGTGATGTCGGCCAAGTCATATTCGACCATCTAAGCACCTGTACTAAGGCTCAAAGTCGAGCGTAGTGCGGAGAAAATTTCTCTGGACTAACATCTCGAAAGCGGTACAACAACGACGCAACCTGCTCCTCCCAGCCTCACGTGCGTATGGCCAATCAGCGGCGCGGTTGCAGCCGCCCGGCGCGGGCGAGCCAATCACAGCACCGCTGCCATGTTTACCAGCGCCGTTGCCATGGTGACAACACACTCACCATGTGCTCATCCACTCTGCCCTTTAACACGCCCGAGCACAGACGCACGCTACCTTTCTCGTGACTCTTTACGCAACTATGGCTACTAGAGTGCAGACGAAAGTGTCACAGCATCCTGCTGTGGCCACCAGCCTTACGTAAGTTTTTTAAATCCCCAGTCAACCCGACTTAGTGGGTTGAAGGGGGATTTAAAGGGTTGGTAAATCCGCTAAGGGCATTGCCAGGATCAAACAGACGTATCCTGGTAATCAACTTAACTGTCTCAAGCCAGTGTAAAGGATGAGAGCCAACTATATTCATTGAATACAAAAAAAAAAAAAAAAAAAAAAAAAAAAAAATTCGTTTCTTCATAATGTTCTTGACATAGCGGCTTTCCATTAATACTTACCAGAATGCATGCACAAACATAAAATTATCAGCATTACACACTGTTAGTCATAGCAGGACGTCAAAGTTATGGTAGGAGTAATAACGTGCCGGTAATGAGTAAGTTTTATTTTTTACGCTCGGAAAAAAATTCATAAAAAATTTATTTATGTACCAATCTTCATGAAACTTTCACCTAATACTATGTGTACTAGGCTCTAACACATTATTAACAAATGAAAACAATATCGGGAAAAAAAATTATTACCTACGGTATACGCGTTAATTAACGCGTAAGTCATCCACCCAAAATCGTCACCTATCACTTCGAAACCTACATCCCCAAACAGAACTACCCAAGACCTTTCAAATGATGTATAATACTTACTTATTTAAGGGTATCCTTTTGTGCGCAATCAGTGTTTAACTTTGAGCGCGTTTTTCTCGAAACTTCCATTTCTCGGTTACGTCGTTGTTGCGCCGCGCGCCTCATATATCAATTTAATCTCTCTCTCTCTCTCTCTCTCTCTCTCTCTCTCTCTCTCTCTCTCTCTCTCTCTCTCTCTCTCTCTGAATCTGTTTCTCATTTTTCAGAACAGATTCTTTTCCATCTAATTATGAAACCTAACACTCTCTCTCTCTCTCTCTCTCTCTCTCTCTCTCTCTCTCTCTCTCTCTCTCTCTCTCTCTCTCTCTCTCTCTCTCTCTCTAATGAACCCTCCAGTTTTTTTTTTTTTTTTTTTATAATACGAGTGTAAATATTTTGCATGGTGGCTTCACAATGCCGCAGTGCCACTGAAAAAATATTATGATGTTTTTTGAGTGGCGAACAGTCTGGGTTTTTTTTTTCTTAATTGAATGAGTGAAAGACTCTGATTCTTTATGTACGTGTGTGTGGCTGAATATGTGTATGTGTGTGTGTGTCTATGTGTGTTTGTGTACAGGCCTCTTCTCTAGTGTCACAATGCCATAAGTGATGGTGCTTCGTGTGCAGGTGTGTATTACGTGTATAAGGTGTGTGAGTGCGTACAGTGCCACATAGAGCCCTACAGTGCCAGACCAGGGGAGTGAAACAAATCTGGCATCTTCCTAGTGACGTCATGGCGCGCGCGCGCGCAGCTACTCGGTTCATTCCAGTGATCGAAAAGTATAATAGCGAATCTTGTCTCCCAGCCTGCAGCCAGCCCTAGCCTGACCCGCCAGACATGTGTCCCAGGCCTTCCCCTAGCCTGTAGAGCCATGTAAGCCTGCAGGTCAAGGTCAGGTAAAAAAAAAACAGGCCGTAACGTAAAAGATCAAGACATTTACGAAGACTGTCTTTGATGGGCTCAGGTCCTCCGTGCAGACCACCAACAAGCAAGAGATTGACGAAATACAGGTTGTGAAGACGCTGCAAGCTGATGCCTTCAGAGATCGCGAAGGTAATAGTCACACATGCTCACCCTGCACTTATCACCCTGATAGTCCAAGATAGTAGTGACATTAGTGGTTCTTCAATGTCCGCCTCCCTCTCTCCCTCTCTCTCTCTCTCTCTCTCTCTCTCCGCTGCCTGTCACCAACTTGGCCCTCTCTTCATTCGTTTTTTTTTTTCAGTTTTCTTATCTCCTGCGCTTATTATTACCGCCATACTGCGTGTATAGATAGTTTATACACCCATACATCTGCCATGAATGTATTACCGTGATAGTCCAAGCTGTCAGTGAGATTGATAGTACGTGTTTGGACCCCTCTCCCCACCATCCGACACCAAACAACCGCCTTGTCGCTAACATTTTTCCTTATTTCTTCCCTGCTACGCTTATTTATACATCTATACTGCGTTCATATATAGATTATACATTGATACATGTACCCTGAGTTCCTGTGCATGTAAAAATGTGTCTATAGTACGAAAAATAACAAGATAATTTTTCCATATTTTTCCTTCCTTTCCCCGCCCTCACCAAAACATCGGTGCCCTTCTTTTTTTCATTGTTTCTTCTCATTCACGCCCATAGGTGAATTATTCATTTACACATCTACTATTCACATCCCAGCCCGATAATCCTAGTCTGTAGTTAAATAAGATACTTTGTGTTAGTCAGCGTCACCTGTGCCTACATCTCCATCCCCTCCCTCTCTGTCATCCCAGACTGACAATATTAATTTCTCCTCACCTACGCTTATTTATATGCCAATATACTGTTCATACATATTTCATACATACATACATGTCATGTTTCTCTGTATATATAGATTTCTACCTGTAATGATAAAAGTATAAATGTATGCCTTGGGTCTGGCAGGTAAATGAATCTTCAGTTTGTTTTCTTAATTTCTTCATGTCACTATACCACAGCACTGTACCCTATGGTGCTAGTGGTGCAGGAAGGCCTTGTCTACCTACACCATAAACCACTGTACCATGCATCACTGTAACTTTAAACTGTAGCACAAAAACTTAACCTAACTGTGATGTTCCTAGACCTCCTAAACGATTTCCAAGAGTGGTGAATCAACTTGCAAGACTCCCACTGTTGCAGTACCATGTCAGTGTACATTGTGGTGTTAATGGTGCAGTACAAGGGCCTGGCAGTGTACCATGTGCCATAGTACCTCAAAAACACCTGTAAGACTGTTTTTCTTCTTTTCCTCTGATATATTTGTTTATTTATTTATTTATTACAATTTTTTATCTATTGTTTTGGTTTGCTTCAGAATCCTGAATCATGTGTTTTTTTTTTCTATTTATTTTTATTATTTTATTTATTTATTTCTATATAATTAGATTTGGTTAGGTTAGCTCGGCTGAGTTCGGTTGGCTTCAGTTCATCAAAGTTAGGTCAGGTTAGGTTACGTCAGGTCAGGTTAGTCTAGAATAATTTACGTTAGGTTAAGTTAGGTTACGTTAGGTTAGGTTAAGTTAGCTTACATTAGGTTAGGTCAGGTCAGGTTAAGTTAGGTTAGGTTAGGTCATCCCCTGTCAGTCCTGCCTGCCCCTGTCACCTCTACCAATCCCTGTCAAGCTCTGCCAAGCCCTTTGTTACCTCTCAAGTAATGAGGTGGCTTGAGATGTGAGATTTTAAACAGAAGCCTTTGCTGTCACCCCTGCCAAGCCCTACCAAACCCTGTCAGCCCCCACCAAGGCGCTCTCAAGCCCCACCAAGGCCTGTCAACCCCCTACCAAGACCTATCAGCTCTATAATCTGAAAAAAGTGCAGTGTCTTAGGAGGGATTGATTAAGTAAACAGTGACTTATGGCCAAAATGGAATGACTGACTGACTGACTGACTGACTAGCTGAGTGACTGATTGATTGGCTAGTTGGTTGAATGGCTAGCTCCAACACTTGAACTGACCAGTCTTACACCTCAACAGGTCCTCACCTTGTTGTAGGAGAGCTGACAACATGTACCAGCCAGCAGCAACTCCCATGCTAACAGGCTTCTCCCCCGCGGGTATGTAGCACCTCTGGAGTCGCTCGATGAAGAAGAGGATGCTGGCGAGGCCTGTCGTGTTAGCCGGGATGCGCCGGTACAGAGCTGTGTCCGTTGGGGTTGTGTAGGCAAGCATCTTCTTGGCAAGGTCCTCGTAGGTGGCCGCAAACAGTTTACGGCTGTGGGATGAGAACTTGTCTTGTGAATGTGACGTTGGGGTGAGTGTTAATCTGATTTTGTGTTACTATGTTCTGTGGGGAGTGGGTGTTAATGTGATTTTTTGTTAACTGAATGCTGTGTCTGACCTCCTGAGGTGTAGTATGGTGGGCCACAAGATTGTCCCTTTCCACTAGGGGCTGACAGATGATATTAAGAGTGTGAATGTGTGTGTGGTGTTAACGTGCTGGAGTGTGCACAGCCAGGAGTGTTTGGGGAATGAAAATAAAAGGAGTTATGGATGTTTAAAAATGCATCTTTTGAGAGCTAAGTATACAAGAAAGTTGGTGTGTTTGGGGAATGAGTAAACAATGAAGAAATGTTTTGAGGAACTGGGTGTGCAGAGGCAGGAGTGTTTGGAGAATGAGAATACAGGAAGACAGGAATGATTTGGGAATAAGTGTACAAGAAAGGAGTGTTTGAGTGACAATATATAAGGAAGAGGTGTTTTGAAAATGAGAGTACAAGGAATGAGCATTTTGGGAGTTAATATACAAGGAAGCAAGTATTTAAGGGACAAGTATACAAGATTATTTTCCTGTCATATGTCATTATACAATGTTTTTCTTTGTTATATACATCATTCCCTTTCACTTTTCATATCTTGTGTTCTCGTCATTCTGATGTAATGTTACAGATAGAGAATGTTTGGTGTCAAATTTTCACTAATTTCATATGTGTATAAACTTTCATTTACTTGACTTTTTTTTTACTATTACTACTATATTTGCTTGCTTTTTAAACAAGTCTTTTCTTTCAGAGGAGGGAAGCACAGGGGAGGAGGAGGACGAGGAGGAAGAGAGTGAAGAGTCACAAGAGGAGGAGGAAGGTGGAAAGAAAGAGGAAGGAGAGGAGGAGGAGGAGGAGGAGGAGGAAGATGGAGAAGGAAAGGAGAAAGATAAGAAGGAAGGAAATGCCGCAGAAGGAGAAGGTGAGTTGTTAATAAGGTTTTGTGTGACAAGTTTTCTGAAAATTTTATTTGTTTACATGAAGTTTGTTTTGTATATATTACTCTTAATATACTACTTCTCCCACCACATGCAATTTGTCTGTCTGCTGTTGTGGTTCTTTCATTTCTTGTTCCCTTTCCTGAATATACCATTTCCTTAGTTTCATATCTAGTACCCTCCAATAAAATTTCTGCTTCTCGGTCTCTGTACTTCTCTCGTTTTTTTTTGCTTGGCTTCATTCCTCAGATCCTTCTCTTTTTCCCTTTCTTCCAAGTTCATATCTCTTTTTTACCCAAATATTCTTGTATTCTGAATTTTCAGCCAGCTTCCCAGTTCTCACTAGGATCTCCTTTACTGTAACTTGGGATCTCATTCTCACTTTTAATGGTCTTTTACCTCCTTCACTATATTTTCCAATTCTATATGCTTCTTCCACTTCTCATTCCAGTCCCTGTTCTTCACCTTGGACCATTGTAATAATTTTCCTTACCAACTCCTCTCTCTCTCTCTCTCTCTCTCTCTCTCTCTCTCTCTCTCTCTCTCTCTCTCTCTCTCTCTCTCTCTCTCTCTCTCTCTCTCTCTCTCTCTCTCTCTCTCTCTCTCTCTCTCTCTCTCTTATTCCCTTTTCTTCCTTTCTTCCTTCCCTCCTATCTTTGTTTCTCCCTCCTCCTCCTCCTCCTCCTTCCTCCTCCTCCTCCTCCTCCTCCTCCTCCTCCTCCTCCTCCTCATTCATTCTACCTAACAAGAAATAATGGATTCAAGATTATACCCAAACGTTTTAAATCCCACAAGGCCAAACATTTTTTCTTTAATCGTATAGTAAATATATGGAGTAAACTTCCTGCAGAAATTGTGAACAATATTGAAATTGTGAAAGCAATATTATTGAATCAGTTCATCCTAAACATTTGCACTTTGTTTTTCCACAGAGCAATAAGAAATTAGAATTGACAGAGAAACCAGACAAGGGACTGCATTTGAAGAAGCACAAGAACCAAGAAATTACATCATTCAATGAAATGACAACATAATCTAAAGTAAGAATTTACATAGCTTTCATTTTGGTTTACATTCTGAAAGGTAACAGTAACATGGATATGTTTTTATATTGAAATCTTTCTCTGATTGCATACAAATGGTACCAATCAACAAATAATAATGTAATACTTAGAAGCTGGGAATTCAAATCACTGGTAGATAAAATGAACCACCATTCTAGAGTGTACATAACTAAGGAATTAATATACTGGTTAACTGTCACACCAGCATGAACAGAATAACAACAATTGTTGAGTAGAGTCTGTAGGAGGCAGGGAAGGAGGCATGTAGTCAGTTTTAGAGAGCAGTTATTATGAAATCAGCTGTAGAATATTCCTAAGATGCAATACTACTGGAGTCTGTCAGCTTGAAGACAGTTTATTAAAGAAGGGAAGTTCATGAGATATAAAGCCTTTGATTATTCAGTTTCATTTCCAAAGTAACATTTATTTATTGGTGTGTTGCTTCCTGTAAATAGTAAAGCCTTGACAGCACTGCATCTCTCACACCACGCTGTAACTGTTGAGAGAACCATAACCCTTAGAGAGAGGAGGAGGGAATCCTTGGTTTATGTTCAGTAAAGCCCTGTATTCTTGTCATGGCAATGTAGAATGGAGGCGTCATTGGTTTATGTTCAGTAAAGCCCTGTATTCTTGTCATGGCAATGTAGAATGGAGGCGTCCTTGGTTTATGTTCAGTAAAGCCCCGTATTCTTGTCATGGCAATGTAGAATGGAGGCGTCCTTGGTTTATGTTCAGTAAAGCCCTGTATTCTTGTCATGGCAATGTAGAATGGAGACGTCATTGGTCACATACTGTTCTAATGTAATCTAATGTAATCTAATGGAATCATGAAGGTGTAAAAATGCAGGATATGGATGGGATGCTACATCAGCAGCTTTTGTCATTAAGGGTGGTAAAGTGAAAGATTTGTTAATCACTTTGGTCTTTAGTTGATGCTTCTGGTGAGGCTTTCCTGTTTAAACTTGGCATAATATATATAAAATGATGTGGCATGTTAAACAAGTTAACTTACTGCCTTCTTGTGTCTTTCACAGATAGAAATCAAAAACGTCACAAGACAGAATAGTGAGCTGCATGCACTTATCACAGAGTATAAAGTCACTCCCTCAGAGGAAAAAGACAAGGATGGCATGTCTTCATGTGAGAACTCAGAAGCTAAATGTGAGCTACCATCCACATGAATATATATTTGTATATCAAACTGACATTCTCCTTGGAGGGAGGCTTTCCAAAGTGCACACACACACACACACACACACACACACACACACACACACACACACACACACACACACACACACACACACACACACACACATCTCTGCATCAGGACTCAACAGCCAGACTGATAAACAATTACTTCACCCAAGATGATCAGCTGATAGGATTAGCTGTGGATGAGCCTCCTGTGGTGACTAGGAGTACAAAAGCCAGCAGCTAATTTTGGGAGCTGCCAGTCATCATGGTCCTGGTGTCTGAGGTGCTGCTTTTGCATTTTCCCAGTCATGGGATGAGGCTACATCACATTCATTCACAGTTGCTCTTAGTTATCTCTGTTACAAGTTAAAATTTTTCCTGGCTCCACAGACATTTCTGGTGCATCTAACCCTCTCTCCATTGCCCTTCTATTTCCCTTAGTCTTATACCCACTTCTTACATTACGTCTAATTACTTCCATTGGTCATTCTTGTCTGGCCCTCTGTTGCATCAATTTTTCACCTCCAGGTACAGATACCAAGGGGAAATTGCTGGGTCAAGTGGCTACACTGACATCTGAGGTTAGCAGGTTGGAGAGTGAGTGCAGCAGTCTTCAGGTTCAGCTAGACTGTGAGAGGGATAAGTATAACAAACTGCTGGGAGAATCTCTTGCTCATGAAAAGTTGTCTGAAGATGTCATAACTGAACCAAAAGGTAAGAAAGTTTATATTCTCTAATAATAAAGCAAATAATTTTTCCTCACTGTTGCTCAATTTTTTGAATTAATAACAAAATAAAAGCATTGTTATTGGATTTGTTTATTGAGGCTGTATTAAGAAAAGTTGAGAGAAACAAACTTATTGTTTTATCAGGAGAAACAACAGGATTGGGAGGAACTGAGCTTTAACAGAAGCTGCAACAACTGCAGGAGGCTCACAGGGTCCTGGAGAGCAGGTTAACTTGCAGCATGAAGGAGGTGGCTGAGCTAAGTGACAGGAAGTAGCAGCTTGAGCATGCTGTAGTGCATGAGAAGACAGAGTCCATCGGTGTGTGCATGTTTTTTGCTCATTTGAATCATCTGTAAAAGTGAAGTGGAGGAAGTGTTTACTGTTTACTGTATGCCATTTCCTTGGTCTTTTAATGAAGAATTTTATCCTTCTTCAGGTGACTACATCACCATCTACCAGTTGCAGCGAGGAGTGATGAAGTAACAAGCTCGAGAACGCGAGTTAGACCTTGCCAGCCTCCATCATGAATGAGAGGAAATGAAGCAAAACCACTCTGCAGGTTAGTGCTCTCTTTTGCATCTCACACACTTCTTATTCATGTCATGGCAGATTAGTGATTTCTGCTGCATCTCACACACTTCTTATTCAATTGCTGGCAGGTTAGTGATCTCTGCTGCATCTCACACACTTCTTATTCAATTGCTGGCAGGTTAGTGATCTCTGCTGCATCTCAAACGGTTCTTATTCAGGTGTTGACCAAAGTACTAAGCCTTCATATCATTACCTTGCTCTGTGATGGAGGCTACACCATCTGGCATCTAGCTGAGATTTAATGTTGCAGTAAAGCTTCCATATGAGTTCATGTAGAGCAAAATGTTTTCAAATGCCAGGGAAGTAGTGTAATGTAACCTTCCAGAGAAATCTACACCTCATTTATTAGTTAACAGGAGTGTTTAATGTACTTAATGTGATTAGCCAGGATCAAGGGTCAACTTCTTCACTGACCATTTACTCTCAGGTGATGTATCTGTCCTCCATGAGTCACCAGAGACACATAAGGTGTTGTAAGTGAAATTTCATCTATTAGATTTATTCAAAATGTGAATTAACACAGTTGTTTCCTGCAGGATTTGATATCAAAGCTGGTGCAGGAAAAGGAAGCAGATCATGACCTTCAGCAGCTCGAGAAGATAAGCAGCGTCCTTAAGAGTCCAGTTGCTATCTTTAGCAGTGTTGGTGAGTAGTAAAAACTGAGCCATCTTATGAAGTGCAACGAAACATTATTATTATCTTCATAATTTTCTTGAAATAAACAGATTTCTGTGGCATGTTGCTCATTAGCACTTTAATATCAGATAACACCAGTTATTTATGCAATGATGTAATGTACTAAGTAGATGAAATACAAGTGGCATCTGCTAACACTCTTGATGTGGAACAGGAACCAGTGAGTCTGAGACACCCACCACCAGTGGAAAGGTGGCTGACGAGCGCCTCAAGCACTCTGAAAAGGTGGAGCAACAACAAGAAACAAGAAAATTGCATCCATCATTCTTTGCCTGAGGAGGGAATTGATGCTCTGTTGACCCTTCACACTGATGTCCCTCATGAGGAGGGAGAATATGAATCCTACAGAACTTGCCCATAGGAAGACCAAAACTGTTACTGCTGCCACACTGCCACCACTTCCACTGACACCAAAAGCCCAACTGTGCAGAGAATCCTGGACCTCCGCAATGAAATGGAGTCCACCAGTCACCTGGAGCACTTTAGCCTCCAAAAGTTCCATCCGTGTCCATTGTGTTTGGGTAAACTTATCACTGTATAAGGGGACAAGTATCAGTGTATGGTTACTATATACTCATTTGTACTTAAAGATGTCATGTCACATCATTCTCTCTCTCTCTCTCTCTCTCTCTCTCTCTCTCTCTCTCTCTCTCTCTCTCTCTCTCTCTCTCTCTCTCTCTCTCTCTCTCTCTCTCTCTCTCTCTCTCTCTCTCTCTCTCTCTCTCTCTCTCTCTCTCTCTCTCTCTCTCTCTCTCTCTCTCTCTCTCTCTCTCTCTCTCTCTCTCTCTCTCTCTCTCTCTCTCTTTCTTTCTTTCTTTCTTTCTTTCTTTCTTTCTTTTGTTGCATATGTTACTGCTTTACATTCCTCCCCACAGTATTTTTTCATCTACTTTATGACTGCAGTAGTTTTATCATCCCAGTGTATGCTGTATCCACTCTGAAACTGTAATTCACCAATCAGCTCAAATGTGTCTCTGTTTTGATAATCATTAATTTGTTTCAGCTACACAACCACTCTGATAAGGGACAAAATCTACTTCAACCAGTCATCTATGTCATACAGTCATATATATTCATACATATGACAAAATACTCTTCCTAAGACATTTCTTATTTTCTCTTCTCAAGTGACCTGTCCATCTATCTAAGGTACCACATAACATTTAAAACTTACAATATTGTGTTTAATTCATGAACACTTTTTTGTCTATCTATGGAGACTTGCGTATAGACTTGAAATGTATTGGGAGTTTTCTTTATCTCTCATTCTATACCTAACACCTGTTCCTAAGAATCCCCAGGTGATAGCCATGGTGACTGGCTGGTCTCCTACTGAGTGGCTGGGGGTTTTCCAAAAGTGAGGGTTGGTGTTCCATACCATACCATGTGCCCTGTTTGTATTCCTTCTTTGTCCTCTGTATTATATTCTATGTAAAGATGGTGCTGGGGTGGGATCTACTTCTTATTCCCTAAAAGTGATGAGGAGTGACACTGGGCAGCATTGATTTGCTCCTTAGAGATGGCTGGGTTCCTGTGGATGAGTGGGCCATGCTGTGCTTTGTCAAGGATGGTGTTTGGTATTGTGATGACTCTTGCCACAATCAAGTGCCTCCCACAGAGTAGAGGAGTACCTATGTATGGTGTTGACCCAAGCTGTCCAGGTCTCATCCAATGCCTTAATATGATTTAGATGATCAAAATGGTTTAACTCACCATTTAATCAGCTGACTGATTTGAATGGAGAAGTATGTAATGTGTTGTAGCCTAACCATCCCTGCCAGCATGGTCAGATTCTTGGTAGTAACCTGAAATGCTCCTAGGTAGTGAGTATCATTGCACATAATGATCTTTACTTTGTCAGTAATTCAATGATACTGAATATTACTCTACTGGATTTTGCTCACCACTGCTTGGTAACTTTTGGCCATAATCCCAGGTCTGGAAATGATATGAAGCCATGTTTTTACATTCCATATGAGACAGGCAAGCACTATGCTTTGCCTGACTGATACCTGTACTATACATTTATGACCCCAGGTAGTTCATCACTCTCTCTCTCTCTCTCTCTCTCTCTCTCTCTCTCTCTCTCTCTCTCTCTCTCTCTCTGTTTGGAATTATACTGTATATTAGGAAATATCATTAAAGAGTGTGTGTGTAAAAAGTGTTTGCATTATTGTGCATTTGATGTTATAGCCCCAGGTTCTTAAAGTTTTTCTAGTTTCATGATTTATAAAGATTGCTATTTTTAATAAAGTTATTGAAATTGTTATTGAGTGTTTTTTATTGAACTCATTAGCTTTGTAATAGTGTGCGTCTCATCATGCATTCATTAATGATGTAGAGTGGAAATGTCCACTCCTATCATGCATAATATCAATGCATTATTGGTTTATGTTGTTATTTGTGTATAAATTGTAAAGTTATGCCAGTCTATTTTAGTACAAACTAAATATCAGCTGGAAGAGAGGGACAGGTAATGGCACACTAAAACACAGGAAGGGACAATGATATAACCATCCAATTTAACAATACACAGAGGAAGAAGAATGAGAAAGCAATAAAAATGGATTATTTAATGGATGATTAATAGACCCTCATTTGTAATGTTATTTCAAGCAAGAATATTAAAAGAGACAGCTGGCTTGCCCTTTGTACTTGTTCAGCTTGCCCTTAGCACTTGTTCATACATGACAGAATGAGAGATCTATGGGTGGGGGTGACACCTGGAAATGGGTATGATTCATGAAGGGATTGATTGATTGGTTGACTGACTGATTAAGAAAAAAAAACGTAGCAGTGGAGGGTGGGGGGGGGGGAAGGCGCCCCCAACTTTCCAGTCATATATGGCGTGGAAGGGACAATACCAGCAAAGAAAAATATGAGAAAATGCATAATTTTACTACAAAACCCAAAATGCGAAATAAAACCTTGCCAAATTGAACCTTCCCACGAAGGTAATGAATGGAGTTTTGATGCAATGAGCCACAGTTACTTAAAACACTCAACAAATATAACACCTGCCAAAAAAATAAAATAAAATAAATAAAATCAATCAATAAATAAAGATAAAAACGCGAGAAAACCTTTAAATTATCACAACGCGAAATATACACACACGCTAAACTGGATGCGTCATTAATTAATACCCCCCCCAATAGTTTATAGCCCCTCCCCTATTCATTGCTCCCCCCCCCCTCCCTGCCTTGAGGAACACCTTCACTTATGGCCTGCTGTTGGGTCAGATTTGAGCCATTTTAACCTCGAATTACATACAATACATACATACATATCGTCTCCTTGCAATAATTATAATAGTCTTCCTGGCTTAATTTTTGTTTATTCATTATTCCTTATGTATTTATTAATTATTTGTCATTTGTCTAATTCCTTGTTTTATTTAGCCTCGGTATTTAACTAAGCATTTTTTTTTTTTTTCACTTTCTGACTGTGGCCCTTGCAATGAATGGCTTAATTGTTTATTTACTGTTCCTTACGTGTTTATTGATTATATGTGAGTTATTTATTTGATATTCATGATTTTTTTTTTAACTTCGTATTTCTTTATATGATAGTTTTATCTTTTCGTGTTTTCTGGCTTAAGTTTTGTTTATTACTCCTTGTTTGTGTTATTAGGTGTGTCATTAATTATTTGTCTTATTTCTCGTAGTTTAATGGATTTTTTAGCACTTTAATTATTAGAGTTCCTCACCAGTCATTTTATGAGAGAGAGAGAGAGAGAGAGAGAGAGAGAGAGAGAGAGAGAGAGAGAGAGAGAGAGAGAGAGAGAGAGAGAGAGAGAGAGTCTAAATGAATGATAAAAAAAATAATAATCAGTTACAGTATTTTATTTATAAACAAGAACAATTCATGATAATAATAATAATAATAATAATAATAATAATAATATTTAAATACAAGGAGGAAAATGTGTAATAATAATAATAATAATAATAATAATAATAATAATAATAATAATAACAATAACTGCTTTTATCTTACTCACACAGATAAATAGTTTTATAAATAGTTTATTGACCATAAACATTGTGTACATACACACAAAATTAAATAGAACAGATAAAAATTTCAAAATGTAGTCAGTGACACACAGAAGACTGGTGACAAAACCTACTAAAGCCCATTAAATGATTGGGTGTCTCAAGTTTCCACATCATCAGTGGAACACTGCTTCTGAGCACTCAGGGATGGACAAGCTTTTCATGGCTTGTGTGAATGGAGACAAGACGTGTAGGGGATTTATTTGTTCTGTTTTTTCTTGTCCTACTCTCTCTTCCTCCCTCTTGACTCTTCCTTTGCTTCATCCTACTCTTTCTCTTGCTCATTCTTTCTCTCTCTCTCTCTCTCTGGACTTTTCAGACATAGCTCCTTATGATTTTTTGGCAATCCCAAACCTGTTGACAGTATCCTTATCTGAGAGCCAAGGAGACCATGCAGAATGTGGCAGCATACCTATCATTGGTTGCAGAAGCGTTTGAGCAGTGGAGTGATGGATGATTGTAGGAATGTGGTGGCACTGCTATCCACCATGACATTCATCCACATAACAGAACCATCTCACATGGTGCATTCAGCCTCAGGGAGAGGAACCTCTGTAGCCTTGGGCAGTAGCCCTTGGTCAGGTTTGCTCCAGAGTCAAACCTGCTTACCATCCGAGAATACCTTGGGGAGGAATGAGGAAGCCTTTTGCTCTGAACCCATGAAAATTGTTCAACCCTATAAGGGAAAAATATGAATGTTGAACAAATTGATGAGAAATGGAAGGATTAATGGGCTAAGTGTGTTGGATTACAGAGGGCTTTCTTTGAAGGACATTTTGAATGATACCATAATTTTGGCCCTTAGCCCAAGGTTGGATACTTCTGAACCGTTCTTGCATTTTTAAGCTAAGTAATATAAAATGCTCAATTAACAAAGGAAGGATAATGAAAAGATAAAACAAATCAGGAATTATATCAATTCATAGCTTTATCATAGTTCTAAGTCATAAATACTACAAAAATTAGTCAATCTCTTCAGAAATAATTATAAGATAAGCTTTAATAATAAAAAGTATGTATAAATAGATGAAATGTTGTCACCTTCACCAATGCCGGCTTCTTGTTATTCAGCACATGCTTGTGCTTCCTGAACACCGGTCTCATACTGGATAGAGACAGTAATGTATGGAGGTTTGATGCAATACAACATTTTATATAAGGATAAAAACTTGCATAAACTTCCTGTTTGTGTTTTTCTACTAAGGTGCAATTGTTAGGTGAGCATTTGCAACTTCCTACACTTAAACCATAACATCCCTACTACAGTGGCTCAGAGCCACACCATCACTTGTTGCTTGTCCACTAGTAAATAAGTTTTTTGTTTGTTCATTCTCATTCCTTCCCTATTTAAAACATCATTCCATCTTGTCATGGCCTCTTGAAGATCTTGTTGGCTTCCTGTCACGACAGCGACATCGTCTGCATAGGCCAGCATGATCTCTTTATCCTCCCTTACACACACTTCCTTCAGGCATCTGTCCATGTATATAATGAATAGCAAAGGAGAGAGCATCAATTATTCAATTATTCAATTATTCCTCACACACACACACACACACACACACACACACACACACACACACACACACACACACACACACACACACAGGTAATAACAATAATATCTACCCTATATTGTAATGCACATTTTCATAATCACCACTGAATCATCATCATCATCATCATCAATATTTTTTATCAATAATATTAACAGTATTTATATATGTACATAGCATTACTATTATTACTACACACACACACACACACACACACACACACACGTACATACACTCACCTCTCGGCAGGGGTGGTGGGGAACAGGAGGAGGAGGAGGAGGAGGAGGAGGAGGAGGAGGAGGAGGAGGAGGAGGAGGAGGAGGAGGAGGAGGAGGAGGAGGAGGAGGAGGAGGAGGAGGAGGAGGAGGAGGAGGAGGAGGAGGAGGAGGAGGAGGAGGAGGAGGAGGAGGAGGAGGAGGAAGAGGAGGATTAACACTGTGTGAGTGACTGACAGACTGACTAACTGACTAACTCACTAACTGACTGAATGACTGACTAACTGACTGACTGAATGACTGACTAACTGACTAACTGAGTGACTGACTGACTGACTCACTGACTGATACATACATACATACAGACAGACACAAGTACACAAGAATAAAAAATAAAATACATAACTGAAAAATCATTGCAATACACAGACAGACAGACAGACCAATGACAGAAAGACAGACAGATGGAGACAAACTAAACAGATAGATAGATAGTGAAATGACCACACAAAACACACACACACACACACACACACACACACACACACACACACACACACGCACCTGTTGAACATAGTAAGCTGTGGCACCAGGTTCAGACGGCCGCTCTACACAGCCTCGGACGCCTCCTGTGCCAACTCCTTGCATCGAACGAACCTGTGTAGACATGAAAGTAAGCAAGCAAGTGTTTATGGCTAATTATAATACTCAATATGCCAGTATCATCTCCAGCATCACCATCTGCTCACCACTGGGGACTCTCCTGGGGAGAGTTAGGAGAGTGAGAGAGGGGAGGGAGAGAGAGGGAGAGGAGAGGAAGAGAGAAGGGGAGTCTTGGAGATGGTTTGGGGTGAGTCTGGGATGGTCTGGATACATTGGGAATGAGAGAGAGAGAGAGAGAGAGAGAGAGAGAGAGAGAGAGAGAGAGAGAGAGAGAGAGAGAGAGAGAGAGAGAGAGAGAGAGAGAGAGAGAGAGAGAGAGAGAGAGAGAGAGAGAGAGAGAGAGAGAGAGAGAGAGAGAGAGAGAGAGAGAGAGAGAGAGAGAGAGAGAGAGGCTGTGAAAGGCTGGAAGAGGCTGTGAGAAGTTGGGATGGACTGGAAGTCTTGGGGACAGTTTGGGGTGTGTCTGGAATGGTCTGGATACACTGGGAATGAGATAGAGTGAGAGAGAGAGGCTGTGAGTGGCTGTGAATAGCTGGGAGAGGGTGTGATAGGTTGTGAGAGGCTGAGAAAAGACAGTGAGAGGGTGGAGAAAATAATGGGAAACTGGAAAAATGAAAAGGAGAGATAGAAAGAGACACACAGGTAGACAGACACACCTGTAGGAAGGGCTCCTTAATATCCCCTTATCAGCTGGAGGGAGGGCTACAGGTAATAATCTTTTCTTCTTCCTTATCCGTGCCTCCTCCTCGTCCTCCTCTTCCTTTTCCTCCTCCACCTCGTACTCCGGAACTGGCGACCCCACCACCGGCACCTCCGACATGGCCTCCTGCGGGATGGTAAGGTAGTTAGGGAACTGTCTGAGTTAGCGTGTGTGTGTATGTTGGTTAAGTTTGGTTAAGTGTTAAATAAAGAATGGTACTCTATATTAATTTCAATATTTATCTACTTATTATCTGTATTTTGAAGATACATGTACCATTTGAACTGTAAACCTTTGTAATTGTCTGTCTCCTGCACACCCAGCTCGTCAACACCCCTGTGCCTGCAAACGGGTCACTGAACATTAAATAAACTTGTCTCAGTCCCCTACATACACACAAGTGGCTGGCCAAACACTGCATCAACACAAACAATGGATAAACAGTGGGAATCTGCTGGTCTGAGTCCCCTACATACACACAAGTGGCTGGCCAAACACTGCATCAACACAAACAGTGAATAAACAGTGAGAATCTGCTGGTCTGAGCCCCCAAAACACACTAGTGGCTGGCCAAACACTAGATCAACACAAACAGTGAATAAACAGTGGGAATCTGCTGGTCTGAGCCCCCAAAACACACAAGTGGCTGGCCAAACACTAGATCAACACAAACAGTGGATAAACAGTGGGAATCTGCTGGTCTGAGTCCCCTACATAAACACAAGTGGCTGGCCAAACACTAGATCAACACAAACAGTGGATAAATAGTAGGAATCTGCTGGTCTGAGCCCCCAAAACACACAAGTGGTTGGCCAAACACTGCATCAACACAAACAGTGGATAAACAGTGGGAATCTGCTGGTCTGAGTCCCCTACATACACACAAGTGGCTGGCCAAACACTGCATCAACACAAACAGTGAATAAACAGTGGGAATCTGCTGGTCTGAGTCCCCTACATACACACAAGTGGCTGGCCAAACACTGCATCAACACAAACAGTGGATAAACAGTGGGAATCTGCTGGTCTGAGTCCCCTACATACACACAAGTGGCTGGCCAAACACTGCATCAACACAAACAATGGATAAACAGTGGGAATCTGCTGGTCTGAGTCCCCTACATACACACAAGTGGCTGGCCAAACACTAGATCAACACAAACAGTGAATAAACAGTGGGAATCTGCTGGTCTGAGTCCCCTACATACACACAAGTGGCTGGCCAAACACTAGATCAACACAAACAGTGGATAAACAGTGGGAATCTGCTGGTCTGAGTCCCCTACATAAACACAAGTGGCTGGCCAAACACTAGATCAACACAAACAGTGGATAAATAGTAGGAATCTGCTGGTCTGAGCCCCCAAAACACACAAGTGGCTGGCCAAACACTGCATCAACACAAACAGTGGATAAACAGTGGGAATCTGCTGGTCTGAGTCCGCTACATACACACAAGTGGCTGGCCAAATACTGCATCAACACAAACAGTGAATAAACAGTGGGAATCTGCTGGTCTGAGTCCCCTACATACACACAAGTGGCTGGCCAAACACTAGATCAACACAAACAGTGAATAAACAGTGAGAATCTGCTGGTCTGAGCCCCCAAAACACACTAGTGGCTGGCCAAACACTAGATCAACACAAACAGTGAATAAACAGTGGGAATCTGCTGGTCTGAGCCCCCAAAACACACAAATGGCTGGCCAAACACTAGATCAACACAAACAGTGGATAAACAGTGGGAATCTGCTGGTCTGAGTCCCCTACATAAACACAAGTGGCTGGCCAAACACTAGATCAACACAAACAGTGGATAAATAGTAGGAATCTGCTGGTCTGAGCCCCCAAAACACACAAGTGGCTGGCCAAACACTGCATCAACACAAACAGTGGATAAACAGTGGGAATCTGCTGGTCTGAGTCCGCTACATACACACAAGTGGCTGGCCAAATACTGCATCAACACAAACAGTGAATAAACAGTGGGAATCTGCTGGTCTGAGTCCCCTACATACACACAAGTGGCTGGCCAAACACTGCATCAACACAAACAGTGGATAAACAGTGGGAATCTGCTGGTCTGAGTCCCCTACATACACACAAGTGGCTGGCTAAACACTGCATCAACACAAACAATGGATAAACAGTGGGAATCTGCTGGTCTGAGTCCCCTACATACACACAAGTGGCTGGCCAAACACTAGATCAACACAAACAGTGAATAAACAGTGAGAATCTGCTGGTCTGAGCCCCCAAAACACACAAGTGGCTGGCCAAACACTAGATCAACACAAACAGTGAATAAACAGTGGGAATCTGCTGGTCTGAGCCCCCAAAACACACAACTGGCTGGCCAAACACTAGATCAACACAAACAGTGGATAAACAGTGGGAATCTGCTGGTCTGAATCCCCTACATAGACACAAGTGGCTGGCCAAACACTAGATCAACACAAACAGTGGATAAATAGTAGGAATCTGCTGGTCTGAGCCCCCAAAACACACAAGTGGCTGGCCAAACACTGCATCAACACAAACAGTGGATAAACAGTGGGAATCTGCTGGTCTGAGTCCCCTACATACACACAAGTGGCTGGCCAAACACTAGATCAACACAAACAGTGAATAAACAGTGGGAATCTGCTGGTCTGAGCCCCCAAAACACACAAGTGGCTGGCCAAACACTAAATCAACACAAACAGTGAATAAACACTGGGAATCTGCTGGTCTGAGCCCCCAAAACACACAAGTGGCTGGCCAGACACTGCATCAACACAAACAGTGAATAAACACTGGGAATCTGCTGGTCTGAGCCCCCAAAACACACAAGTGGCTGGCCAGACACTGCATCAACACAAACAGTGAATAAACAGTGGGAATCTGCTGGTCTGAGCCCCCAAAACACACTAGTGGCTGGCCAGACACTGCATAGGCACAGATGGGGAGCTGGTTTGGCCTGACAGCACCCTCCAGTATTCATGTAAATTCTGGCTACCATTTGCAATTCTATTTTGGGGAGCCACACCTCAGAGAGTCTCTTTTATTGAAGTTTTGTCCCCCCCACGGCTGGCTGGCCTACATAACAAAATAAATAGATAATGTTTTTTTTGTCAGTTAGAGGACTTTTTCATCTCTACCTGTTGAAATAAGATTATCTCGGAAAGTTTAAAAATGATGCATTACTACTACTACTTACCCTGAACAATACCTCATCCTCAGCATCAGAGGACGGCCCCTCCCCCTCCTCACTGACTAACTGTTGTTGTTGTTGCAGTTGTTGTTGTAACAGAATCAACCTCTTCCTCTCCCTCTCTCTCTGACGTGCCTCCCTCCTGGCCTCCCTCTCTCTCCTCCTCCTCTCCTTCCTCTCCCTCCTCTCTTGCTTCTCTCTCTCTCTCTTGCTGCTGCTGCAATCTCTGGGTCCACCATGTCCTCGTTGATCCTCGGGATTTGCTGCAAAAGGAGGGAGAGAGTGAGTGAGTGGAAGTGGGAGAGAGGATGAGAGAGAAGGGTAAAACTATTATTGTAAGAGAGAGAGAGAGAGAGAGAGAGAGAGAGAGAGAGAGAGAGAGAGAGAGAGAGAGAGAGAGAGAGAGAGAGAGAGAGAGAGAGAGAGAGAGAGAGATATGTAGCAGTAATAATAATAATAATAATAATAATAATAATAATAATAATAATAATAATAATAATAATAATAATAATAATAATAATAATAATATCAAACATTCTCTCTCTCTCTCTCTCTCTCTCTCTCTCTCTCTCTCTCTCTCTCTCTCTCTCTCTCTCTCTCTCTCTCTCTCTCTCTCTCTCTCTCTCTCTCTCTCTCTCTCTCTCTCTCTCCTCCTAGTGCAACCTACACTCATAAACTATTTCTTGCCCCAAAAAAGCTAATTTGGAATAAGACAAACAGTAACAAGTCCGAACATAGCAGTGGATCTTAAACTCCTAGAAACTGGAGACATTACTGTATTCCAGACCTTGGCGTTTGTATACAAAGCTCTTAATACAAACACAAGAGACACGGGCTCATGATATTCAGTTAAGACAGACAGGTAACTTGAGGACACCCTTCTGCTGAACCTCCCGTGCCCAACAGAGTGTCGTCTCACGAGGAACCAAGCACTGGACCCGGCTCTCGGACACAGTTAAAAACAAACCATTACATTCCTTTAAATTACTGATAAAACAACACTTAACAAGTAATTATTCATTGTATTTATTAGTTTTCAAATTGTAATCAGCTCTACTATTATAAACATATGTAATTGTTTGTAATTTGTAATAGTTATTATTATTATTATTATTATTATTATTTACTTTTGTTATTGATATAATTCTTTTATGCATGTATCTATAATTTGATTGGGTTAAAGTTATGAATTACTTACTAAATAATTATGTACTGTCTTTTTCTTTTTTTTTTCATGATAGCTGAATAAAACACTGGTCTTAAACCTTAGTGTAAAATATTCATTAGTCCACAAAGACCTTGTGCTCCATGGACTGGCCATCACATATCAGAATGTCTATATACCAGTCTGTCTGTATATATTAACACCAATATATATCATTTAATCAATCAATCACTCTGTAAGGAAAATATAGACAAATAAATACAATAACAACAGATGTATATACACTCTCTCTCTCTCTCACCTGCTGAGGAGGGAGATAAGCCAAGCCACAGCTAACCCAGGTGTGTGTGGCCCACCTCCACCTCCCATCACCCCCGCTGGCAGCACCGCAGGGGGGCAGGAGGGGGTGAGGGATGACTGGGCAGGGGTCACAGGGAGAGGGGTGGCTGGGGCAGGGGTCTGGGGCTGGGGTCGGGGGAAAGCCTGGGACTCCGACCACTTGCATGACCCGACCAACTCCAACGACTTCTGCCCCTAATACCTGCGTGTTGTCAGCTGGAACAACCTGAGAGGAAGGAGGTGCTCAGAAGTAGTAGTAGTAGTAGTAGTAGTAGTAGTAGTAGTAGTAGTAGTAGTAAGATTGATTTTCTATCTCTGTCTCTCCTTTCTGTATGTAAAAAACTTTCTCTCTCTCTCTCTCTCTCTCTCTCTCTCTCTCTCTCTCACCTGTATGACATTCCCTGCCTGCACTATCATGGGGAAGTGGGGCTGCGGGGCTGAGGCATCTTGGGGCAACACCTGAAGCATGTTCCCCATTTGAATAACCCTTGTTGTGGCGGTGGTGGCAGTGGTGGTGGTGGCGTCAGTCCCCTCGGCTGCATCGTAAGGTACTGGAACTGTTGGGAGGAGGGGGGTTAGTTTGGGCGGCCACGCCCCGGGGACTTAGCCTTGGGAGGAGAGCGTGCCCAAAGGGGGGCAGGGACCGGTTCTTGTAGGGGCTGCGGGCACACGCGGGAGGGCGGCCCTGGGGAGAAAGCTACTAGATTCGTTCAAAGCATATCTAAACCTAACAGAACACTATTTACAAATAAACCCACCTGTTATAATTAGCTTGTGCAACAGTTTGAGGGCGAAGGTAAGGAGTGAGGAGCCACTGCTTACAGGGATAGCCACTGTCCCCGGGAAGGTAGCATCCTGCAGGTACATGTTGTTCCTCAAACATCAGTTTGAGTGCTGACTTATCTAGTATTCTTGCATCGTTGACTGAGCCAGGCCACCTTGCCACAATGTCAAGAATCTTATAGTGAGCATCAAATACTACTTGCACATTTATGCTGTGATAGCGTTTCCTGTTCACATATACATGTTCATCGACATGAGGAGACACAATTCTTATATGAGTGCCATCAATCACTCCCACAACACCGGGAAACTGAGTTACTTGCATGAACTCTGCCTGTTTTTGCTGCACTTCACGCTGGGTGTGAGGGAAAGCCACGAACTGGCAGATTACTTCTGGGTCAGCCAGTGCATCAATCGTCTGTGATATTGCACGGCTGATAGTGGGCTGCGTTGTTCCAAAATCATCACAACTGCACTGTTGCATTTTTCCTGTGGCTAAATATCGTAATGTGATGGCCACCATCTCAGGGGTCAAGGCTCTATTTCTTTCAGTTTTACTTTGCAGCTTGTCTCTCACTATATCAGTCACTGCAACAATACCAGCACGGTCCAATCTGAATCTTTTCAGTAACTCAGCATCGTCGTACTCAGCGAAAATATCTCTTCTCACTCTGTAGGTGCGCCGCTGACGTTGTTGTGCCGCCTTCCTGCTAACGGCTGGGTTCATCATGCTCTAAATAAAATTTCCACCTACCTTTAATAATCTGCTGGAGGTAACTTGTGGAAAGAGAAAGAAAAGTGCATTATTTTTATGCAATAATATTTTTAATTTTTGAACTTGAAAATGCAATATACTTTAATTCAGAGATTTAAAAAGTGAACATACGTTTTAACCCAGCGGGTGCTGTAAACAGTACGTTGGCGGTTCACACCAGTTCAGAAGTAAGGTATCTTAAATTGCACTCGACAATGTTGTGAATACTTTAAAATGCTTGAAGCCATACTTGATGCCTTCCATAACGTGTAAAGTAAGAAGTTAGCCTGTGTTAAAAAGTGGTGATCCCTGCAGATTACCAAGGCATCCAGTCTCCCAGCAAGTGCCAAGAGGCATTCATTCAATGCTCCGCTGACACCAATTTGCCCAAAGGTATGCATTATATGTGGAAAGTACATTACGTACGGTGTAGAGGTGGTTGTCTAGTGATATAAATGGTAAGGTGGTGGTGCTGGTGATTGTGATGGTACTACACTGTTATTACCGTATGTCAGTATATTGAGGCTTGATATCACTTTTATTAATGTGCCAGTATTTCATTACCTATCTTATGAAATAACACTAGCTCTTGATATATTCTTTTCTACAAACCTTTAACAATAATTGAAAGGTTTTTTTAAATTGAATTCAATGCCTTTTCTTATTGATGAAAATAGGAAATAATTATGGCTACCACTGGCTAGACACGCCATACCTTGCCTTGAGTTTAGGTATGGTTAGGTTAGGTTTGATATGGTTGGGTGTAGTTAGGTTAGTTTTGGGTATGGTTAGGTTACAGCAAGTACAGTTAGGTTAGTTTGGGTGTAGTTAGGTTTGGATGTGGTTAAGTTAGTTTAGGTATGGTTAGATTACAGCAGGTATGGTTAGGTTAGTTTTGGTGTGGTCAAGTTAGTTTAGGTATGGTTAGGTTACAGCAGGTATGGTTAGGTTAGTTTTGGTGTTGTTAAGTTAGTTTAGGTATGGTTAGAACCTTGGACAAAAAATGAGGAACATCACTGAACCAAAAGATTTTTATTTATTTATTTATTTATTTATTTTATTTATTTATTTATTTATTTAATTTTCTTTTAATATTTCAATGAAAATTAGCAGTATTACTTATATCTGTCAACTTTCCAAGAGGGTTAGAGAATGCCTCAAGCCATTTGTAAGATAAGATTACACGTAAATTGCTTGGTTTAAGAGAAACTGGCATGTTAGTAAAATGAATCTTTACTGTCATGTGAATGAATATTTATAAATGCAAAAAGTTTAAATCTCCAAGAACAACCTGTGTTTTACAGTAATGTGGGTAGCCCACATGGGACCCATAAAGTAGCCCACAAAACACCCACATGCCTCCCATTATCCAATGTTGGCTGGGTATATATATATATATATATATATATATATATATATATATATATATATATATATATATATATATATATATATATATATGAGGAGGCAGTAGACATCTGCCTAAATGATAATTACTACCAGTGAGGTCTAAAGCACTGTTCAGGGGGTGCTGTGAACTTATCATTAAACCCAGCTGTGACCTCGCTGAACGTTTCCCTTTGTGTCTCACAACACAAGGGGGCAGTCATAGCCTGCCCTCTAAAGACAACTCTCTTCCTCCACACAAAACTACAAGCACCTAATAACACACACACCCTTCACTCAAAAATTTTAAAATCATCGTGGCGACTCCTACACCAGCCTCGTAGTCCCCATCTGGGGAGGGGACCATAAATGTCCCCAGGTCAGACTGCCTTTCTGTCAAAGACCCTAAGTGTCTTGACACCCCCCTCAACTTTTTCTTCATTAACTTCTGCAACATTCGCAGTCAAAGATCTAATTTTCAATCTGTAGAACACCACCTCTCCTCTTCTAAACCTCATCTTCTTTTCCTCACTGAAACTCAGGTGTCTGAGGCAACTGACAGTAGCTCCTTTTCTGTTCCCTCTTACTTTCTCTATCCTCATTTTCAGTCCAAAGCTGGATGCTGCGTTTATGTGCGCAATGATTTAACCTGCTCTCGTGCCCACGCTCTTGAATCTTCTGAGTTTTCCACCATCTGGCTACGACTACAGAGTCACTCTCATACTAAATTTATCTGTGCTGTATACCTCTCACCTAACTCCTCTGATTATAAGAAATTCTTTAACTACTTAACTTCCAAAGTGGAGCACATTCTGACCCTCTTCCCTTTTGCAGAGATCTCCATTCTTGGAGACTTCAATGTTCACCACCAGCTTTGGCTTTCCTCTCCCTTCACTGACCATCCTGGTGAACTAGCCTACAACTTTGCTATCCTCCATGACCTAGAGCAATTGGTGCAACACCCTACTCGTATTCCTGACTGTCTTGGAGATACACCCAACATTCTTGACCTTTTCCCCCAGCCTCAGCCCCAGCCCCAGCCTTTTCATCCCAGCCTCTCCCAGTGCATCCTAGCCTCTCCCAGTCCATCCCAGCCTCTCTCAGTGCATTCCAGCCTCTCCCAGTCCATCCCAGCCTCTCCCAGTCCATCCCAGCCTCTCTCAGTGCATTCCAGCCTCTCCCAGTCCATCCCAGCCTCTCCCAGTGCATCCTAGACTCTCCCAGTGCATCCTAGACTCTCCCAGTCCATCCCAGCCTCTCCCAGTGCATTTCAGTCCATCCCAGCCTCTCTCAGTGCATTCCAGCCTCTCCCAGTCCATCCCAGCCTCTCCCAGTCCATCCCAGCCTCTCCCAGTGCATCCTAGCTTCTCCCAGTCCATCCCAGCCTCTCTCAGTGCATTCCAGCCTCTCCCAGTCCATCCCAGCCTCTCCCAGTCCATCCCAGCCTCTCTCAGTGCATTCCAGCCTCTCCCAGTCCATCCCAGCCTCTCCCAGTGATAATAAAGCAATTTGGATTTAGGAGAGGGAGATTGTGTTACAAACTTACTGAGTTACACTTAGATCTATAGAAAACTGTTATCAAATGGCATATAACATTTTATGTTATATGCCATAATTTATTATGGCATATAACAGATTATTATTACAGATGCCATTTCTTAAAGAAATGGCATCTGTTTTTTTTTTTTTTTTTTTTTATTATTCTCTTTCTCTCTCTCCCTCCCTAAGGCAGTGCTCCTCTTACAAAGGAAAAATAAATAATTAAATAAAATAATTAATTTACAAATCAAGGGCTGGATTTGTGTCTGTGGAGGCCTGTGAGCAGCCTGAGTGTGGAGGCCATCTACCTGAAATATTTATATTAATATTTTTGTATCTGTATTCCATGCAGTTTTTAATACATATAATATATTATAGTGAAAGGAACATATTTATTTAGTGTAAATGAAACAAGTGGTTATTTTGATAGTAATAAAAAATATTTAGTTCATAGAAAACTAGTGTTTGATTAATTTAAGTTTCTTTCACTTACAGAATATTTATGTGGGAGACTCCTCAGATTGTGGAGACCCCAGATTGTGGAGGCTCCTGGGCAGCTGGTCTTTTTGTGGACTCCTAAATCTGGCACTGAACAAAATTCTCTCTCTCTCTCTCTCTCTCTCTCTCTCTCTCTCTCTCTCTCTCTCTCTCTCTCTCTCTCTCTCTCTCTCTCTCTCTCTCTCTCTCTCTCTCTCTCTCTCTCTCTCTCTCTCTCTCTCTCTCTCTCTCTCTCTCTCTCTCTCTCTCTCTCTCTCTCTCTCTCTCTCTCTCTCTCTCTCTCTCTCTCTCTCCTCAACTCTCAGCCACTGGATGGTATATCAGTTCACACAGCAAGAAGCCAAGGACCCACCGAGGCTGTCACTTGGAAGAGGTCATTGTTGTTGCATCCAGCATCCCAGCCTGACTGCCTAGACAGGTCCCGCAGGTTGCTGAATGGCAGAGGTGCAGGCTGCTCCACAGCAAAATGTGAGACCAGTGTGGCAGAGTATGATGTGTACACAATGAGGGACACACTGTAGCCAACCCAGTAGATTACCCGTGCTGCACTGCTGATTGGGTAGGTGTTGGAGCCTGCAGGAGGAAGAGGAGGAGGGAAAGATGCCATGAAAAGGCAATTTTAAGACATGGAGGATGATACAAAGGCAATTTAAAATCTTTGAAAGTAACACATCTTTTTAAATTAAAAAATGTAGAAAAGACCATTTTAAAATGTTTCAGAGATGAAAATGCAATTTAAGAGTTTTTCTCATCATTTCTAAAAGATTTATATCTCATATCTTACTAAGAAAACTGTTGATATCATCATATGAAGAGAACTACTGATAAAATTAAATACATTACTTGATATCCATATCAGTCATATTAACACCACTTGCTTATATTGCTCATGCCAGAACTAATTCAAGTTAATATCAGCTCAATTATGAAAATACACCAGGTATCATGTAAAGTTTCCCAGTTTTAAATCTATCCTTTAATAACTGTCTTTCTGTATTCCCATCTTATCAAACATTAAACACCACTACCCTTGCATTCAACTTAGTCTCATACCCCAACAGGTCCTCACCCTGCTGTAGGAGGGCTGGCAACATGTACCAGCCATCTTACCAAACACTAAATGCTCCAACACTTGAACTGACCAGTCTTACACCTCAACAGGTCCTCACCTTGTTGTAGGAGAGCTGACAACATGTACCAGCCAGCAGCAACTCCCATGCTAACAGGCTTCTCCCCGTGGGTATGTAGCACCTCTGGAGTCGCTCGATGAAGAAGAGGATGCTGGCGAGGCCTGTCGTGTTAGCCGGGATGCGCCGGTACAGAGCTGTGTCCGTTGGGGTTGTGTAGGCAAGCATCTTCTTGGCAAGGTCCTCGTGGGTGGCCGCAAACAGTTTACGGCTGTGGGATGAGAACTTGTCTTGTGAATGTGACGTTGGGGTGAGTGTTAATCTGATTTTGTGTTACTATGTTCTGTGGGGAGTGGGTGTTAATGTGATTTTTTGTTAACTGAATGCTGTGTCTGACCTCCTGAGGTGTAGTATGGTGGGCCACAAGATTGTCCCTTTCCACTAGGGCCTGACAGATGATATTAAGAGTGTGAATGTGTGTGTGGTGCCTTGTTTGGGCCATTTTGTGTGTGATTGCCAGCCTGATGTATAGACAGCTAAATCGTTAATAATAATGAAGTTAAGAGTGTGAATGTGTGGTGATTTGTCTGCGGTGTCTTGGGGAGGATTGTTGGCCTGGTATATAGATAAATAGATTAGAATTTGGATTAACAGTGTCAATGTTGTATGTGAGTGTATAGTGTAGTGTCTGGGGCCACCCTGTATAGGACTGCCAGCCTGGCATATAGATAGATCAATCTAATTATTTGACATTTCATATTCTGAACATTTTGCTGATCCAATTAATCTGTTAAGGGAGCACTTTGTTCAACATCTTTAAAATATTATTTGATCATCACCTGTATCTCTCACCTGATGATATAGATAGGCTGGGTGTAGGTAACAACTTTCAACCTCTCCTCAGTGATGGACAATTCAGAGACAGTGAGGTCAGCTTCCCCTGACTGCAGAGCTCCTACCGTGCCCGTCCACTCGTTGCTTGAGCTGTCCTTCAGTTTCCCGTAGGCATAACCTTCCAGTACATTGAAACTGACTCTGTACAAGAGAGAGAGTGGGAGAAAAAATAGTGTTGTGTATTGAGGGAAAGAAAATTTCTGTCTTGTCTTCTCTATTTAGGGAAAGAAAAGGAAAAGGGCAAGTAGTGTCATATGCATGGAGGAAAAGGAAAATTATTCTCATATGCACTGAGCAAAAGGAAAAGTACTGTGATATGTACTAAGGGGAAAGGCTCGGTGTACTGAAGGGAAGGAAAAAATACTGTTGTCGTATTTATTGAGGAAAAGAAAGAAATACTGTCGTATGTACATTTTTTAATTGCTAGAAAGAAAAGTGAAATATACATTTATATGTATAGTTTATTTTTCATATCAGTCACAAGTATGGATGTTTGTTTCCCTTCTTTTTTTTCACATGTACAGCTACCTCCTCAAATAGCATGTATTTTCAAAATTTCAAGCTGCTGTGATGATGAAAAAAGCCTGAAAGAAAAATGACAAGGAACAAAAAGTAATGAGAATAAGTTTTGTGGCAACTATTCATTAGATGTCACTTTTTCACTCCTCCACTTAGACCGGTACAGTTGAACGCAAAATGTGAAAACTTACGAGAAATTGTGTGCATCCCTTAGTGCAGTGACAATATCCCCCACAAAACCAGTGATATTTCTTTGACTGGAGGTTAGTTCAATAATTTTGAAGGCTGGGATTAATTTTAATGAGGGATGAGAGGGTGGAAGTGACTGGAGTATAGGTTAATAATTCTACCAGCTGGAAAGGATTTTGAGGGTCAGAGGAAAGTGATTGGATATTAGCTTGATAATCGTGCTTGGTGAGATTAATTTTAGTGAGAGACTAGATGGTGGGAGGATGATATTTAGAGGTTAGTTTGGTAATTTTGCCAGTTGGTATTAATTTTTAGTGAGGGATGAGGGTGTCAGAAGAATGTGACTGGAGGTTAGTTTAATAATTCTGAGGGTGGGAGGAAAGTAATAGGGGGTTAGTTTAATTTTGGTGATGGATGAGAGTGTGAGTGGAAAGTGTAGCTGACCACATAATTTATCAAATAATACAAGCATGTACACATTCTTAATAATGTTCCATGTTAAGATATACTAAACATGAAGTTACTCCACAATATATGATGGTGTAAATTACGAATGGTTAAAGTCAAGACTTGTTTGATGATGGCCTGTTTGCTTGCTCCCCTTGGACGTGCGGCAAGTGCAGCAGCGTTCGACCGTTTCTCTAGGGGCAAGCGACACCTCCTGGTGGGGGACTTCAAATCTGCTGTGGCTGCCTTCGAGGTGTGTCTGTTGCTTAGGTGTGGTATGTGTTGCATGTTACCTAGTTGTGTTGTTTTCTGTGTTGTTAATTGTTTCATATCATAGTGAAAGTAAACACCAGGTTTAACTGACACTCCTTACCACTCCAGGAGGCAACAGAGTCCCTGGTGGAGCTGTGTGGGGAGCAGGCGCCCGAGTGTGGTGACGCGTACTGCCGCTGTGGCCGTGCATTGCTGGAGCTGGCACGCAAGGAGGCAGGGGTGCTGGGGCCAGATCTGGATGGTGCCAGTAGTCGTGTGTATTGCTTGGTTATTGTGTTAACGTGCTGGAGTGTGCACAGCCAGGAGTGTTTGGGGAATGAAAATAAAAGGAGTTATGGATGTTTAAAAATGCATCTTTTGAGAGCTAAGTATACAAGAAAGTTGGTGTGTTTGGGGGATGAGTAAACAATGAAGAAATGTTTTGAGGAACTGGGTGTGCAGAGGCACGAGTGTTTGGAGAATGAGAATACAGGAAGACAGGAGTGATTTGGGAATAAGTGTACAAGAAAGGAGTGTTTGAGTGACAATATATAAGGAAGAGGTGTTTTGAAAATGAGAGTACAAGGAATGAGCATTTTGGGAGTTAATATACAAGGAAGCAAGTATTTAAGGGACTCAAGTATACAAGATTATTTTCCTGTCATATGTCATTATACAATGTTTTTCTTTGTTATATACATCATTCCCTTTCACTTTTCATATCTTGTGTTCTCGTCATTCTGATGTAATGTTACAGATAGAGAATGTTTGGTGTCAAATTTTCACTAATTTCATATGTGTATAAACTTTCATTTCATTGACTTTTTTTTACTATTACTACTATATTTGCTTGCTTTTTAAACAAGTCTTTTCTTTCAGAGGAGGGAAGCACAGGGGAAGAGGAGGACGAGGAGGAAGAGAGTTAAGAGTCACAAGAGGAGGAGGAAGGTGGAAAGAAAGAGGAAGGAGAGGAGGAGGAGGAGGAGGAGGAAGATGGAGAAGGAAAGGAGAAAGATAAGAAGGAAGGAAATGCCGCAGAAGGAGAAGGTGAGTTGTTAATAAGGTTTTGTGTGACAAGTTTTCTGAAAATTTTATTTGTTTACATGAAGTTTGTTTTGTATATATTACTCTTAATATACTACTTCTCCCACCACATGCAATTTGTCTGTCTGCTGTTGTGGTTCTTTCATTTCTTGTTCCCTTTCCTGAATATACCATTTCCTTAGTTTCATATCTAGTACCCTCCAATAAAATTTCTGCTTCTCGGTCTCTGTACTTCTCTCGTTTTTTTTGCTTGGCTTCATTCCTCAGATCCTTCTCTTTTTCCCTTTCTTCCAAGTTCATATCTCTTTTTTACCCAAATATTCTTGTATTCTGAATTTTCAGCCAGCTTCCCAGTTCTCACTAGGATCTCCTTTACTGTAACTTGGGATCTCATTCTCACTTTTAATGGTCTTTTACCTCCTTCACTATATTTTCCAATTCTATATGCTTCTTCCACTTCTCATTCCAGTCCCTGTTCTTCACCTTGGACCATTGTAATAATTTTCCTTACCAACTCCTCTCTCTCTCTCTCTCTCTCTCTCTCTCTCTCTCTCTCTCTCTCTCTCTCTCTCTCTCTCTCTCTCTCTCTCTCTCTCTCTCTCTCTCTCTCTCTCTCTCTCTCTCTCTCTCTCTCTCTCTCTCTCTATTCCCTTTTCTTCCTTTCTTCCTTCCCTCCTATCTTTGTTTCTCCCTCCTCCTCCTCCTCCTCCTCCTCCTCCTCCTCCTCCTCCTCCTCCTCCTCCTCCTCCTCCTCCTCCTCCTCCTCCTCCTCCTCCTCCTCCTCCTCCTCATTCTACCTAACAAGAAATAATAGATTCAAGATTATACCCAAACGTTTTAAATCCCACAAGGCCAAACATTTTTTCTTTAATCGTATAGTAAATATATGGAGTAAACTTCCTGCAGAAATTGTGAACAATATTGAAATTGTGAAAGCAATATTATTGAATCAGTTCATCCTAAACATTTGCACTTTGTTTTTCCACAGAGCAATAAGAAATTAGAATTGACAGAGAAACCAGACAAGGGACTGCATTTGAAGAAGCACAAGAACCAAGAAATTACATCATTCAATGAAATGACAACATAATCTAAAGTAAGAATTTACATAGCTTTCATTTTGGTTTACATTCTGAAAGGTAACAGTAACATGGATATGTTTTTATATTGAAATCTTTCTCTGATTGCATACAAATGGTACCAATCAACAAATAATAATGTAATACTTAGAAGCTGGGAATTCAAATCACTGGTAGATAAAATGAACCACCATTCTAGAGTGTACATAACTAAGGAATTAATATACTGGTTAACTGTCACACCAGCATGAACAGAATAACAACAATTGTTGAGTAGAGTCTGTAGGAGGCAGGGAAGGAGGCATGTAGTCAGTTTTAGAGAGCAGTTATTATGAAATCAGCTGTAGAATATTCCTAAGATGCAATACTACTGGAGTCTGTCAGCTTGAAGACAGTTTATTAAAGAAGGGAAGTTCATGAGATATAAAGCCTTTGATTATTCAGTTTCATTTCCAAAGTAACATTTATTTATTGGTGTGTTGCTTCCTGTAAATAGTAAAGCCTTGACAGCACTGCATCTCTCACACCACGCTGTAACTGTTGAGAGAACCCTAACCCTTAGAGAGAGGAGGAGGGAATCCTTGGTTTATGTTCAGTAAAGCCCTGTATTCTTGTCATGGCAATGTAGAATGGAGGCGTCATTGGTTTATGTTCAGTAAAGCCCTGTATTCTTGTCATGGCAATGTAGAATGGAGGCGTCCTTGGTTTATGTTCAGTAAAGCCCCGTATTCTTGTCATGGCAATGTAGAATGGAGGCGTCCTTGGTTTATGTTCAGTAAAGCCCTGTATTCTTGTCATGGCAATGTAGAATGGAGACGTCATTGGTCACATACTGTTCTAATGTAATCTAATGTAATCTAATGGAATCATGAAGGTGTAAAAATGCAGGATATGGATGGGATGCTACATCATCAGCTTTTGTCATTAAGGGTGGTAAAGTGAAAGATTTGTTAATCACTTTGGTCTTTAGTTGATGCTTCTGGTGAGGCTTTCCTGTTTAAACTTGGCATAATATATATAAAATGATGTGGCATGTTAAACAAGTTAACTTACTGCCTTCTTGTGTCTTTCACAGATAGAAATCAAAAACGTCACAAGACAGAATAGTGAGCTGCATGCACTTATCACAGAGTATAAAGTCACTCCCTCAGAGGAAAAAGACAAGGATGGCATGTCTTCATGTGAGAACTCAGAAGCTAAATGTGAGCTACCATCCACATGAATATATATTTGTATATCAAACTGACATTCTCCTTGGAGGGAGGCTTTCCAAAGTGCACACACACACACACACACACACACACACACACACACACACACACACACACACACACACACACACACACACACACACACACACACACACACATCTCTGCATCAGGACTCAACAGCCAGACTGATAAACAATTACTTCACCCAAGATGATCAGCTGATAGGATTAGCTGTGGATGAGCCTCCTGTGGTGACTAGGAGTACAAAAGCCAGCAGCTAATTTTGGGAGCTGCCAGTCATCATGGTCCTGGTGTCTGAGGTGCTGCTTTTGCATTTTCCCAGTCATGGGATGAGGCTACATCACATTTATTCATTCACAGTTGCTCTTAGTTATCTCTGTTACAAGTTAAAATTTTTCCTGGCTCCACAGACATTTCTGGTGCATCTAACCCTCTCTCCATTGCCCTTCTATTTCCCTTAGTCTTATACCCACTTCTTACATTACGTCTAATTACTTCCATTGGTCATTCTTGTCTGGCCCTCTGTTGCATCAATTTTTCACCTCCAGGTACAGATACCAAGGGGAAATTGCTGGGTCAAGTGGCTACACTGACATCTGAGGTTAGCAGGTTGGAGAGTGAGTGCAGCAGTCTTCAGGTTCAGCTAGACTGTGAGAGGGATAAGTATAACAAACTGCTGGGAGAATCTCTTGCTCATGAAAAGTTGTCTGAAGATGTCATAACTGAACCAAAAGGTAAGAAAGTTTATATTCTCTAATAATAAAGCAAATAATTTTTCCTCACTGTTGCTCAATTTTTTGAATTAATAACAAAATAAAAGCATTGTTATTGGATTTGTTTATTGAGGCTGTATTAAGAAAAGTTGAGAGAAACAAACTTATTGTTTTATCAGGAGAAACAACAGGATTGGGAGGAACTGAGCTTTAACAGAAGCTGCAACAACTGCAGGAGGCTCACAGGGTCCTGGAGAGCAGGTTAACTTGCAGCATGAAGGAGGTGGCTGAGCTGAGTGACAGGAAGTAGCAGCTTGAGCATGCTGTAGTGCATGAGGAGACAGAGTCCATCGGTGAGTGCATGTTTTTTGCTCATTTGAATCATCTGTAAAAGTGAAGTGGAGGAAGTGTTTACTGTTTACTGTATGCCATTTCCTTGGTCTTTTAATGAAGAATTTTATCCTTCTTCAGGTGACTACATCACCATCTACCAGTTGCAGCGAGGAGTGATGAAGCAACAAGCTCGAGAACGCGAGTTAGACCTTGCCAGCCTCCATCATGAATGAGAGGAAATGAAGCAAAACCACTCTGCAGGTTAGTGCTCTCTTTTGCATCTCACACACTTCTTATTCATGTCATGGCAGATTAGTGATTTCTGCTGCATCTCACACACTTCTTATTCAATTGCTGGCAGGTTAGTGATCTCTGCTGCATCTCACACACTTCTTATTCAATTGCTGGCAGGTTAGTGATCTCTGCTGCATCTCAAACGGTTCTTATTCAGGTGTTGACCAAAGTACTAAGCCTTCATATCATTACCTTGCTCTGTGATGGAGGCTACACCATCTGGCATCTAGCTGAGATTTAATGTTGCAGTAAAGCTTCCATATGAGTTCATGTAGAGCAAAATGTTTTCAAATGCCAGGGAAGTAGTGTAATGTAACCTTCCAGAGAAATCTATCCCTCATTTATTAGTTAACAGGAGTGTTTAATGTACTTAATGTGATTAGCCAGGATCAAGGGTCAACTTCTTCACTGACCATTTACTCTCAGGTGATGTATCTGTCCTCCATGAGTCACCAGAGACACATAAGGTGTTGTAAGTGAAATTTCATCTATTAGATTTATTCAAAATGTGAATTAACACAGTTGTTTCCTGCAGGATTTGATATCAAAGCTGGTGCAGGAAAAGGAAGCAGATCATGACCTTCAGCAGCTCGAGAAGATAAGCAGCGTCCTTAAGAGTCCAGTTGCTATCTTTAGCAGTGTTGGTGAGTAGTAAAAACTGAGCCATCTTATGAAGTGCAACGAAACATTATTATTATCTTCATAATTTTCTTGAAATAAACAGATTTCTGTGGCATGTTGCTCATTAGCACTTTAATATCAGATAACACCAGTTATTTATGTAATGATGTAATGTACTAAGTAGATGAAATACAAGTGGCATCTGCTAACACTCTTGATGTGGAACAGGAACCAGTGAGTCTGAGACACCCACCAGCAGTGGAAAGGTGGCTGACGAGCGCCTCAAGCACTCTGAAAAGGTGGAGCAACAACAAGAAACAGAAAATTGCATCCATCATTCTTTGCCTGAGGAGGGAATTGATGCTCTGTTGACCCTTCACACTGATGTCCCTCATGAGGAGGCAGAATATGAATCCTACAGAACTTGCCCATAGAAAGACCAAAACTGTTACTGCTGCCACACTGCCACCACTTCCCACTGACACCAAAAGCCCAACTGTGCAGAGAATCCTGGACCTCCGCAATGAAATGGAGTCCACCAGTCACCTGGAGCACTTTAGCCTCCAAAAGTTCCATCCGTGTCCATTGTGTTTGGGTAAACTTATCACTGTATAAGGGGACAAGTATCAGTGTATGGTTACTATATACTCATTTGTACTTAAAGATGTCATGTCACATCATTCTCTCTCTCTCTCTCTCTCTCTCTCTCTCTCTCTCTCTCTCTCTCTCTCTCTCTCTCTCTCTCTCTCTCTCTCTCTCTCTCTCTCTCTCTCTCTCTCTCTCTCTCTCTCTCTCTCTCTCTCTCTCTCTCTCTCTCTCTCTCTCTCTCTCTCTCTCTCTCTCTCTTTCTTTCTTTCTTTCTTTCTTTCTTTCTTTTTGCATATTTTACTGCTTTACATTCCTCCCCACAGTATTTTTTCATCTACTGTATTCCATGCACTAGTTGTATCATCCCAGTGTATTCCGTAGCCACTCTGAAACTGTAATTCACCAATCAGCTCAAATGTGTCTCTGTTTTGATAATCATTAATTTGTTTCAGCTACACAACCACTCTGATAAGGGACAAAATCTACTTCACCAGTCATCTATGTCATACAGTCATATATATTCATACATATGACAAAATACTCTTCCTAAGACATTTCTTATTTTCTCTTCTCAAGTGACCTGTCCATCTATCTAAGGTACCACATAACATTTAAAACTTACAATATTGTGTTTAATTCATGAACACTTTTTTGTCTATCTATGGAGACTTGCGTATAGACTTGAAATGTATTGGGAGTTTTCTCTATCTCTCATTCTATACCTAACACCTGTTCCTAAGAATCCCCAGGTGATAGCCATGGTGACTGGCTGGTCTCCTACTGAGTGGCTGGGGTTTTCCAAAAGTGAGGGTTGGTGTTCTATACCATACCATGTGCCCTGTTTGTATTCCTTCTCTATCCTCTGTATTATATTCTATGTAAAGATGGTGCTGGGGTGGGATCTACTTCTTATTCCCTAAAAGTGATGAGGAGTGACACTGGGCAGCATTAATTTGCTCCTTAGAGATGGCTGGGTTCCTGTGGATGAGTGGGCCATGCTGTGCTTTGTCAAGGATGGTGTTTGGTATTGTGATGACTCTTGCCACAATCAAGTGTCTCCCACAGAGTAGTGGAGTACCTATGTATGGTGTTGACCCAAGCTGTCCAGGTCTCATCCAATGCCTTAATATGATTTAGATGATCAAAATGGTTTAACTCACCATTTAATCAGCTGACTGATTTGAATGGAGAAGTATGTAATGTGTTGTAGCCTAACCATCCCTGCCAGCATGGTCAGACTCTTGGTAGTAACCTGAAATGCTCCTAGGTAGTGAGTATCATTGCACATAATGATCTTTACTTTGTCAGTAATTCAATGATACTGAATATTACTCTACTGGATTTTGCTCAGCACTGCTTGGTAACTTTTGGCCATAATCCCAGGTCTGGAATGATATGAAGCCATGTTTTTACATTCCATATGAGACAGGCAAGCACTATGCTTTGCCTGACTGATACCTGTACTTTGCATTTATGACCCCAGGTAGTTCATCACTCTCTCTCTCTCTCTCTCTCTCTCTCTCTCTCTCTCTCTCTCTCTCTCTCTCTCTCTCTCTCTCTCTCTCTCTCTCTCTCTCTCTCTCTCTCTCTCTCTCTCTCTCTCTCTCTCTCTCTCTCTCTCTCTCTCTCTCTCTCTCTGTTTGGAATTATACTGTATATTAGGAAATATCATTAAAGAGTGTGTGTGTAAAAAGTGTTTGCATTATTGTGCATTTGATGTTGGTTTCATGATTTATAAAGATTGCTATTTTTAATAAAGTTATTGAAATTGTTATTGAGTGTTTGTATTGAACTCATTAGCTTTGTAATAGTGTGCGTCTCATCATGCATTCATTAATGATGTAGAGTGGAAATGTCCACTCCTATCATGCATAATATCAATGCATTATTGGTTTATGTTGTTATTTGTGTATAAATTGTAAAGTTATGCCAGTCTATTTTAGTACAAACTAAATATCAGCTGGAAGAGAGGACAGGTAATGGCACACTAAAACACAGGAAGGGACAATGATATAACCATCCAATTTAACAATACACAGAGCAAGAAGAATGAGAAAGCAATAAAAATGGATTATTTAATGGATGATTAATAGACCCTCATTTGTAATGTTATTTCAGGCAAGAATATTAAAAGAGACAGCTGGCTTGCCCTTTGTACTTGTTCAGCTTGCCCTTAGCACTTGTTCATACATGACAGAATGAGAGATCTATGGGTGGGGGTGACACCTGGAAATGGGTATGATTCATGAAGGGATTGATTGATTGGTTGACTGACTGATTAAGAAAAAAAAACGTAGCAGTGGAGGGTGGGGGGGAAGGCGCCCCCAACTTTCCAGTCATATATGGCGTGGAAGGGACAATACCAGCAAAGAAAAATATGAGAAAATGCATAATTTACTACAAAACCCAAAATGCGAAATAAAACCTTGCCAAATTGAACCTTCCCACGAAGGTAATGAATGGAGTTTTGATGCAATGAGCCACAGTTACTTAAAACACTCAACAAATATAACACCTGCCAAAAAAATAAAATAAATAAATAAAATCAATAAATAAATAAAGATAAAAACGCGAGAAAACCTTTAAATTATCACAACGCGAAATATACACACACGCTAAACTGGATGCGTCATTAATTAATATCCCCCCAATAGTTTATAGCCCCTCCCTATTCATTGCTCCCCCTTCCCTGCCTTGAGGAACACCTTCACTTATGGCCTGCTGTTGGGTCAGATTTGAGCCATTTTAACCTCGAATTACATACAATACATACATACATATCGTCTCCTTGCAATAATTATAATAGTCTTCCTGGCTTAATTTTTGTTTATTCATTATTCCTTATGTATTTATTAATTATTTGTCATTTGTCTAATTCCTTGTTTTATTTAGCCTCGGTATTTAACTAAGCATTTTTTTTTTTTCACTTTCTGACTGTGGCCCTTGCAATGAATGGCTTAATTGTTTATTTACTGTTCCTTACGTGTTTATTGATTATATGTGAGTTATTTATTTGATATTCATGATTTTTTTTTTAACTTCGTATTTCTTTATATGATAGTTTTATCTTTTCGTGTTTTCTGGCTTAAGTTTTGTTTATTACTCCTTGTTTGTGTTATTAGGTGTGTCATTAATTATTTGTCTTATTTCTCGTAGTTTAATGGATTTTTTAGCACTTTAATTATTAGAGTTCCTCACCAGTCATTTTATTCGAGAGAGAGAGAGAGAGAGAGAGAGAGAGAGAGAGAGAGAGAGAGAGAGAGAGAGAGAGAGAGAGAGAGAGAGAGAGAGAGTCTAAATGAATGATAAAAAAAATAATAATCAGTTACAGTATTTTATTTATAAACAAGAACAATTCATGATAATAATAATAATAATAATAATAATAATAATAATAATAATATTTAAATACAAGGAGGAAAATGTGTAATAATAATAATAATAATAATAATAATAATAATAATAATAATAATAATAATAACAATAACTGCTTTTATCTTACTCACACAGATAAATAGTTTTATAAATAGTTTATTGACCATAAACATTGTGTACATACACACAAAATTAAATAGAACAGATAAAAATTTCAAAATGTAGTCAGTGACACACAGAAGACTGGTGACAAAACCTACTAAAGCCCATTAAATGATTGGGTGTCTCAAGTTTCCACATCATCAGTGGAACACTGCTTCTGAGCACTCAGGGATGGACAAGCTTTTCATGGCTTGTGTGAATGGAGACAAGACGTGTAGGGGATTTATTTGTTCTGTTTTTCTTGTCCTACTCTCTCTTCCTCCCTCTTGACTCTTCCTTTGCTTCATCCTACTCTTTCTCTTGCTCATTCTTTCTCTCTCTCTCTCTCTCTGGACTTTTCAGACATAGCTCCTTATGATTTTTTGGCAATCCCAAACCTGTTGACAGTATCCTTATCTGAGAGCCAAGGAGACCATGCAGAATGTGGCAGCATACCTATCATTGGTTGCAGAAGCGTTTGAGCAGTGGAGTGATGGATGATTGTAGGAATGTGGTGGCACTGCTATCCACCATGACATTCATCCACATAACAGAACCATCTCACATGGTGCATTCAGCCTCAGGGAGAGGAACCTCTGTAGCCTTGGGCAGTAGCCCTTGGTCAGGTTTGCTCCAGAGTCAAACCTGCTTACCATCCGAGAATACCTTGGGGAGGAATGAGGAAGCCTTTTGCTCTGAACCCATGAAAATTGTTCAACCCTATAAGGGAAAAATATGAATGTTGAACAAATTGATGAGAAATGGAAGGATTAATGGGCTAAGTGTGTTGGATTACAGAGGGCTTTCTTTGAAGGACATTTTGAATGATACCATAATTTTGGCCCTTAGCCCAAGGTTGGATACTTCTGAACCGTTCTTGCATTTTTAAGCTAAGTAATATAAAATGCTCAATTAACAAAGGAAGGATAATGAAAAGATAAAACAAATCAGGAATTATATCAATTCATAGCTTTATCATAGTTCTAAGTCATAAATACTACAAAAATTAGTCAATCTCTTCAGAAATAATTATAAGATAAGCTTTAATAATAAAAAGTATGTATAAATAGATGAAATGTTGTCACCTTCACCAATGCCGGCTTCTTGTTATTCAGCACATGCTTGTGCTTCCTGAACACCGGTCTCATACTGGATAGAGACAGTAATGTATGGAGGTTTGATGCAATACAACATTTTATATAAGGATAAAAACTTGCATAAACTTCCTGTTTGTGTTTTTCTACTAAGGTGCAATTGTTAGGTGAGCATTTGCAACTTCCTACACTTAAACCATAACATCCCTACTACAGTGGCTCAGAGCCACACCATCACTTGTTGCTTGTCCACTAGTAAATAAGTTTTTTGTTTGTTCATTCTCATTCCTTCCCTATTTAAAACATCATTCCATCTTGTCATGGCCTCTTGAAGATCTTGTTGGCTTCCTGTCACGACAGCGACATCGTCTGCATAGGCCAGCATGATCTCTTTATCCTCCCTTACACACACTTCCTTCAGGCATCTGTCCATGTATATAATGAATAGCAAAGGAGAGAGCATCAATTATTCAATTATTCAATTATTCCTCACACACACACACACACACACACACACACACACACACACACACACACACACACACACACACACACACACACACAGGTAATAACAATAATATCTACCCTATATTGTAATGCACATTTTCATAATCACCACTGAATCATCATCATCATCATCATCAATATTTTTTATCAATAATATTAACAGTATTTATATATGTACATAGCATTACTATTATTACTACACACACACACACACACACACACACACACACACGTACATACACTCACCTCTCGGCAGGGGTGGTGGGGAACAGGAGGAGGAGGAGGAGGAGGAGGAGGAGGAGGAGGAGGAGGAGGAGGAGGAGGAGGAGGAGGAGGAGGAGGAGGTGGACGAGGAGGAGGAGGAGGAGGAGGAGGAGGAGGAGGAGGAGGAGGAGGAGGAGGAGGAGGAGGAGGAGGAGGAGGAGGAAGAGGAGGATTAACACTGTGTGAGTGACTGACAGACTGACTAACTGACTAACTCACTAACTGACTGAATGACTGACTAACTGACTGACTGAATGACTGACTAACTGACTAACTGAGTGACTGACTGACTGACTCACTGACTGATACATACATACATACAGACAGACACAAGTACACAAGAATAAAAAATAAAATACATAACTGAAAAATCATTGCAATACACAGACAGACAGACAGACCAATGACAGAAAGACAGACAGATGGAGACAAACTAAACAGATAGATAGATAGTGAAATGACCACACAAAACACACACACACACACACACACACACACACACACACACACACACACACACACACACACACACACACACGCACCTGTTGAACATAGTAAGCTGTGGCACCAGGTTCAGACGGCCGCTCTACACAGCCTCGGACGCCTCCTGTGCCAACTCCTTGCATCGAACGAACCTGTGTAGACATGAAAGTAAGCAAGCAAGTGTTTATGGCTAATTATAATACTCAATATGCCAGTATCATCTCCAGCATCACCATCTGCTCACCACTGGGGACTCTCCTGGGGAGAGTTAGGAGAGTGAGAGAGGGGAGGGAGAGAGAGGGAGAGGAGAGGAAGAGAGAAGGGGAGTCTTGGAGATGGTTTGGGGTGAGTCTGGGATGGTCTGGATACATTGGGAATGAGAGAGAGAGAGAGAGAGAGAGAGAGAGAGAGAGAGAGAGAGAGAGAGAGAGAGAGAGAGAGAGAGAGAGAGAGAGAGAGAGAGAGAGAGAGAGAGAGAGAGAGAGAGAGAGAGAGAGAGAGAGAGAGAGAGAGAGAGAGAGAGAGAGAGAGAGAGAGAGAGAGAGAGAGAGGCTGTGAAAGGCTGGAAGAGGCTGTGAGAAGTTGGGATGGACTGGAAGTCCATCCCAACAGTTTGGGACAGTTTGGGGTGAGTCTGGAATGGTCTGGATACACTGGGAATGAGATAGAGTGAGAGAGAGAGAGGCTGTGAGTGGCTGTGAATAGCTGGGAGAGGGTGTGACAGGTTGTGAGAGGCTGAGAAAAGACAGTGAGAGGGTGGAGAAAATAATGGGAAACTGGAAAAATGAAAAGGAGAGATAGAAAGAGACACACAGGTAGACAGACACACCTGTAGGAAGGGCTCCTTAATATCCCCTTATCAGCTGGAGGGAGGGCTACAGGTAATAATCTTTTCTTCTTCCTTATCCGTGCCTCCTCCTCGTCCTCCTCTTCCTTTTCCTCCTCCACCTCGTACTCCGGAACTGGCGACCCCACCACCGGCACCTCCGACATGGCCTCCTGCGGGATGGTAAGGTAGTTAGGGAACTGTCTGAGTTAGCGTGTGTGTGTATGTTGGTTAAGTTTGGTTAAGTGTTAAATAAAGAATGGTATTCTATATTAATTTCAATATTTATCTACTTATTATCTGTATTTTGAAGATACATGTACCATTTGAACTGTAAACCTTTGTAATTGTCTGTCTCCTGCACACCCAGCTCGTCAACACCCCTGTGCCTGCAAACGGGTCACTGAACATTAAATAAACTTGTCTCAGTCCCCTACATACACACAAGTGGCTGGCCAAACACTGCATCAACACAAACAATGGATAAACAGTGGGAATCTGCTGGTCTGAGTCCCCTACATACACACAAGTGGCTGGCCAAACACTGCATCAACACAAACAGTGAATAAACAGTGAGAATCTGCTGGTCTGAGCCCCCAAAACACACTAGTGGCTGGCCAAACACTAGATCAACACAAACAGTGAATAAACAGTGGGAATCTGCTGGTCTGAGCCCCCAAAACACACAAGTGGCTGGCCAAACACTAGATCAACACAAACAGTGGATAAACAGTGGGAATCTGCTGGTCTGAGTCCCCTACATAAACACAAGTGGCTGGCCAAACACTAGATCAACACAAACAGTGGATAAATAGTAGGAATCTGCTGGTCTGAGCCCCCAAAACACACAAGTGGTTGGCCAAACACTGCATCAACACAAACAGTGGATAAACAGTGGGAATCTGCTGGTCTGAGTCCCCTACATACACACAAGTGGCTGGCCAAACACTGCATCAACACAAACAGTGAATAAACAGTGGGAATCTGCTGGTCTGAGTCCCCTACATACACACAAGTGGCTGGCCAAACACTGCATCAACACAAACAGTGGATAAACAGTGGGAATCTGCTGGTCTGAGTCCCCTACATACACACAAGTGGCTGGCCAAACACTGCATCAACACAAACAATGGATAAACAGTGGGAATCTGCTGGTCTGAGTCCCCTACATACACACAAGTGGCTGGCCAAACACTAGATCAACACAAACAGTGAATAAACAGTGGGAATCTGCTGGTCTGAGTCCCCTACATACACACAAGTGGCTGGCCAAACACTAGATCAACACAAACAGTGGATAAACAGTGGGAATCTGCTGGTCTGAGTCCCCTACATAAACACAAGTGGCTGGCCAAACACTAGATCAACACAAACAGTGGATAAATAGTAGGAATCTGCTGGTCTGAGCCCCAAAACACACAAGTGGCTGGCCAAACACTGCATCAACACAAACAGTGGATAAACAGTGGGAATCTGCTGGTCTGAGTCCGCTACATACACACAAGTGGCTGGCCAAATACTGCATCAACACAAACAGTGAATAAACAGTGGGAATCTGCTGGTCTGAGTCCCCTACATACACACAAGTGGCTGGCCAAACACTAGATCAACACAAACAGTGAATAAACAGTGAGAATCTGCTGGTCTGAGCCCCCAAAACACACTAGTGGCTGGCCAAACACTAGATCAACACAAACAGTGAATAAACAGTGGGAATCTGCTGGTCTGAGCCCCCAAAACACACAAATGGCTGGCCAAACACTAGATCAACACAAACAGTGGATAAACAGTGGGAATCTGCTGGTCTGAGTCCCCTACATAAACACAAGTGGCTGGCCAAACACTAGATCAACACAAACAGTGGATAAATAGTAGGAATCTGCTGGTCTGAGCCCCCAAAACACACAAGTGGCTGGCCAAACACTGCATCAACACAAACAGTGGATAAACAGTGGGAATCTGCTGGTCTGAGTCCGCTACATACACACAAGTGGCTGGCCAAATACTGCATCAACACAAACAGTGAATAAACAGTGGGAATCTGCTGGTCTGAGTCCCCTACATACACACAGTGGCTGGCCAAACACTGCATCAACACAAACAGTGGATAAACAGTGGGAATCTGCTGGTCTGAGTCCCCTACATACACACAAGTGGCTGGCTAAACACTGCATCAACACAAACAATGGATAAACAGTGGGAATCTGCTGGTCTGAGTCCCCTACATACACACAAGTGGCTGGCCAAACACTAGATCAACACAAACAGTGAATAAACAGTGAGAATCTGCTGGTCTGAGCCCCAAAACACACAAGTGGCTGGCCAAACACTAGATCAACACAAACAGTGAATAAACAGTGGGAATCTGCTGGTCTGAGCCCCCAAAACACACAACTGGCTGGCCAAACACTAGATCAACACAAACAGTGGATAAACAGTGGGAATCTGTTGGTCTGAATCCCCTACATAAACACAAGTGGCTGGCCAAACACTAGATCAACACAAACAGTGGATAAATAGTAGGAATCTGCTGGTCTGAGCCCCCAAAACACACAAGTGGCTGGCCAAACACTGCATCAACACAAACAGTGGATAAACAGTGGGAATCTGCTGGTCTGAGTCCGCTACATACACACACAAGTGGCTGGCACAACCATTTTGCATCAACACGAACAGTGAATAAACAGTGGGAATCTGCTGGTCTGAGTCCCCTACATACACACAAGTGGCTGGCCAAACACTGCATCAACACAAACAGTGGATAAACAGTGGGAATCTGCTGGTCTGAGTCCCCTACATACACACAAGTGGCTGGCTAAACACTGCATCAACACAAACAATGGATAAACAGTGGGAATCTGCTGGTCTGAGTCCCCTACATACACACAAGTGGCTGGCCAAACACTAGATCAACACAAACAGTGAATAAACAGTGAGAATCTGCTGGTCTGAGCCCCCAAAACACACAAGTGGCTGGCCAAACACTAGATCAACACAAACAGTGAATAAACAGTGGGAATCTGCTGGTCTGAGCCCCCAAAACACACAACTGGCTGGCCAAACACTAGATCAACACAAACAGTGGATAAACAGTGGGAATCTGCTGGTCTGAATCCCCTACATAGACACAAGTGGCTGGCCAAACACTAGATCAACACAAACAGTTCATCTTCCCACCAAACACTGTTATTCCACCTTATATTTATGTATTTGCATGCTTATCTTCTCAAATTGTTCCCCTTCCCATTCTCTCCGCATGTCCGACTCTCTCCTTTCTGTGGTTGATCACTCACTCTGCTGTTCCTCCACATTCATGACTATATATGATGCACATGTGCTTTATAATCAATCAAATGTTTCACGTAGATGATGTTTTCATCTTCACACACAGTTCCCCCTCCTCCCTGTTTCATTCATTGCCATTTTGCTCTCTCTCTCTCTCTCTCTCTCTCTCTCTCTCTCTCTCTCTCTCTCTCTCTCTCTCTCTCTGTGTGTGTGTGTGTGTGTGTGTGTGTGTGTGTGTGTGTGTAAGAGCTCAGAGCTCATGGTGACTGATCTTTGGGTAGGACTGAGGCCAATGACACACCACACACCAGGGCAGCGAAGTCACATCA
>NW_026973803.1:0-2500 GCF_035594125.1 Scylla paramamosain | reverse complement strand
CGAATAAAAAGATGTCTTGAAAGTGACTGGATAATTAAAATCCCCCATAATTATGCAATTATTAACGCAACAAAATGTCAACAGCCAAGGTCAAAGTTTTTTTGTCCGTAGCAGGTGACTGGACTAGAGGATGATAGGCAGAGACCTAATGTTATTTTACAAGATTTATTTTTCTAACTGGATGAAAGTAGCAAGCGTCTATATTAGCAACGGTTTGGGGGTCGGGAGTAAATGAGGATGAGAGATTGGCTTCCCTATGTTACAGGTGTTAGTTTTCATATTTATTGAGAGAGAGAGAGAGAGAGAGAGAGAGAGAGAGAGAGAGAGAGAGAGAGAGAGAGAGAGAGAGAGAGAGAGAGAGAGAGAATCAAGCCATTTGAAGTACATTTTTTAGTCCCTTTATTTACACCATATTGCCTCTCTCTCTCTCTCTCTCTCTCTCTCTCTCTCTCTCTCTCTCTCTCTCTCTCTCTCTCTCTCTCTCTCTCAATAAATATGAAAACTAACACATTAACATAGGGAAGCTAATTTTAAAGACTCCTTAAATGGAAACAGTAGTCTGACCCCCTCTGCTATCTCTCTCTCTCTCTCTCTCTCTCTCTCTCTCTCTCTCTCTCTCTCTCTCTCTCTCTCTCTCTCTCAGGTGGAGTTGGCAAGAGTACCACCTCCGCCCCCTGCCAATGTCTCTCATGACTTCAAGACGCCTCACTGTAACCTAACTTAATCTCACCTCACCCTAACCCTAACCTAATGTAATCCTAACCAAACCTCACCTCACCCTAACCCTAATCCTAACCAAACCTCACCTCTCCAAACCTAATCCTAACCAAACCTCCACCTCACCCTAACCCTAACCTAACCCTAATGTAATCTAACCAAACCTCACCTCACCTAACCTAATCTAACCAAACCTCACCTCACTCCTAACCTAATCTAACCAAACCTCACCTCACCTAACCCTAATCTAACCAAACCTTATCTCACCTAATCTAACCTAACCTCCACCTAAAATAATCTAATCTAACCTCACCTAACATAATCTAACCAAACCTCACCTCACCTAAACTAACCTAACCTCACCTAATGTAATCCTAACCAAAGCCCTCACCTCACCCTAACCTGATCCTAACCAAACCTCATCTCACCTAACATAATCCTAACCAAACCTCATCTCACCCTAACCCTAATCCTAACCAAACCTCACCTCACCTAACCTAATCTAACCAAACCTCACCTCACCTAACCTCCAATCTAACCAAACCTCATCTCACCTAACCTAATCTAACCAAAACCTCATCTCACCTAACCTAACCCAAACCTCACCTAACCCTAATCCTAACCAAACCTCATCTCACCTATCCTAACCCTAACCTTACCTCATCTCTCACCTAACCTAATCTAACCAAAGCCTCACCTTACCTAACCTAATCTAACCAAACCTTATCTCACCTAATCTAACTTAACCTCACTGAAAATAATCTAACCTAACCTCCACCTAACATAATCTAACCAAACCTCACCTCACCTCACCTAATCTAACTTAACCTCACCTCCTCTCATCTAACCTACTCATTCCTCACCTAATCTAACTTAACTTCTTCACTTATGCTAGTTTAACCTAATGCAACCTTTGCTAACTCAATTACCTTAACTAACCCTAATTAATCTGCTATAACTTAACATGATCTAACGTAACCTATGTCATCCAAATCTTACTTTAATCTAATCTAATCTAACCTATGCAAGTTAATGTAAATTCATCTAATATAACCTAAACTATGCTAGTCTAACCTATCCTTAACTTACCTAACCTAACACACTATCTTAACCTAACCTCACCTCATCTTTTACACAGCCAAACCTTACTTAACCTTACAATCTAACAATTACACTTCAACTTACGTGTCCTAACCCTAACATCACCTATTCTTAACTAACCTCACCCTAAACCTTACCGACACTAACTTAAAACCTACCTATGCTTACATCACTTCTATATCCTCATCCTCCTCCTCTTCCTCTTCCCTAACACAGTGACTCAGCGAAGCCCGTCAAGAAAACACGTAATTTCTGAATACTATCTTTAAGAGCTCCACCCAGTCAGCCCTCTTCCTCCTCCTCCTCTTTCCTGACCCCTATCCTCCCTTCTTTACTCACGTGTCTCTCCCTCCCTACACACACACACACACACACACACACACACACAGAGCGGGTCTCACAAGGGTAATACACACATACATACGGACACTGACCCACCACACACACCCAGTCACCCACACCCACCCACATACATGTACACACGGACGCACACAGCCTGTCACCCTTACGTCAAACAGATTACACCCTTCTTCTTCCTGTCACTCATCCATCACACATCCCAGTCTCTCTCTCATCTTCTACTCTGTTAAATAACCAGTTAACACTCCCAGCCTACTCCCAGACTCCCTAGCCGGCGGAGTTACTCTCACTAGGAGCATATGACTAAAAATACGTCACATGG